>NC_065570.1:14756148-15061838 GCF_937616625.2 Mercurialis annua
ATATCAAGTTCGAGGTCAAACTTCCACAAATATTCTGGAAGTCAATGTCAACCATACCTCTAGAGCTGGAAGTAGTTGGGTACTGGGAAGTCTGTCTTTCTCCTTACAGTAGTTCAAACTATTTTTATAAACTCTGATTTGAACTACTGTATTTGATATATGATTTGAAACCTGCGTGTTTTCTAAAATGCTTTGACCAGATGTTTGAGAGATATAATGGTTTTATGTCAAAAGAATTTTAGGATTGTATTGGAAACATAGCAAGTACGTCATATGAGATTGATGTTTGCGCTCTGATTTCTTGAAATACAATCGGGGTTTTATGAACCCAATTTTCAGAAATGTGTTTTCGTTAAACAAGAGAAAGGTTTTAACGATGTTTTCTGATAACAGATCATACGTGATGTATGGTCTTGAATTGCGTAAAAATTATAAAGGTTTTTAGACTTGCTACGGGTTTTGGAGCAACCACTCCCATTCCCTAGCGCCGGTCTCGGCTCAAGTTTCGGGTGGAAATCGGGTTGTGACAAAGTTGGTATCAGAGCAATGGTTCTCGGACTCGAGAATTTAAAAACATTACTGATACATGATTTTGTAGTATGGGGTAGGTGTCATAGGTACTCATAGGAACTACTGCAACACATAGGGTTTGAGTCAAGTCTTCTACACATATTCCTATGTTTCATAAGTTTTCAGGCTTCCCTTATGAGATATAAGACTTTGATATACGCGTGCGTATGGTCTAGATGACTCGATAACGATGCTTGAATATCAAGCATGGAAAAACGTGAAGACACTGTCGAAGTCATTCGATAGTAGTACAAGGAGACAATTAACAGAGGAAGTACGAATTCAGAGAAGTAAAGTAGTTGTGGAGAAATCTTACAGGTTATAGAGTTTAGGGCACAGAGGAAACTTACAAAATCAAATGATATAACCTGTTATGGTTATTCATTTAAATAATTTTAAAGGCATTATTGTGCTCGGACTTAGCATCGCATGTTGCAAGAATCACTATAGAAATGCATATCCAAATTTTATATATATATATATATATATATATATATATATATATATATATATATATATATATATATATATACACATACATAAAAAAGATTTTTATAGGACATGCATCATATACATTGATATATTAAAGAAAAGTGATTCGCAAAGGCAACTCTTTGAGGATGAGAGGTGTCATCACCCTGGCGCACAATTATGCAGATGTTTTAAAAGTGAGTTCTTAAACAAATTGTTTTGAAAAAGGGTACCCAAAATATTTATTTTTCTTGTAAGTATACCTAGACCAGAACTCTGTAAACAAAGTAAATATTCGAGATCAAGTAGTAAGCGATTCTCGAGGGGGCAACAAAAGCATACAAGAGTGGAAGATGTAGCTTAAATATTTTTTTAGTGTTTTTTTATTTTCTCAATATATCTTCAGTGTTTTTTTCAATATATTATTGATGTTTAATTGGCCTTTTTCAGTGTTATTAAGTGCCTTTTTTTTATGTATTTGTAGTGTTTTTTTATCGGTATAAAACATTTTTTTTCTTCAGTATGCCGATTTTTTTGAAAATTACTATATACCGGCCCTATTTATTAGGTACCGCCCTTCTAAATTATTTCCTTACCCTTTAACTAAAACATAATATTTTTTTTCTCTCAACTTTACTCCAATCCAAAAATTGTAATGGCTGATTACGATTTCAATTTGTTAAAAAATAAATATTATGATTCTAAAAAAATTTCCAATATAATTTTTTAATTTTTCTTTCAATATTTTTTTTCGGAAACGTCTCCGGATTACGTCCCCACCATATAGCGGGACATTTTGTGCAATTGTGGTGGGACAATTGCATGGAGGGACGTCTTGTGCAAAATGTCCCACCATACGGTGAGATGCAAAATGTGGACGTCTAGTATATGGTGGGACGTAATCCGGGGACGTCTTTAAAATAAATTAAAAGAATTAAAAAATATTTATCGAGATACTTTGTCTTTTTTTTTTTCGGTTAAATTTTGATATTTTTATTCGAAATTTACTGTTATCTTTGATCATGAGTTGAGAGAAATATAATATGAATTTTGAAATTAGAAAAAAATAAAAGGATATTTATATAAAATAGAAGATGATATGTAGTAATTTAGGAACGGTGAATGGTAATTGACATTTTGTTTTTTTTTGATATTTTTGCCGGTCTTTCAAAAAGTATTGTGTTCTTTTGGATAGTTTTGAAATAATCTTTAATAAAATAAAAAGTAAAGTAAAAATGAGTCTTTTCCGTCATGTGTGTCTGTGTGATTCATTTTGTGTGATTTTGTTCTTTTCTTCAACTCTTTTCTTCAGTTCTAAAAAGAAATTGTGTCCTTTTCAATAAAGTTTATAATTTTCAGTGCTTCTGTTTTGAAAATGTTTTTAATTTTTGGCAAAACAATTAGTTATGTTTCCAAATAGATCTTCCTAGGGTTTAATTTTGACTGCTAAGAATTGTTTATCTGAGTTGAATTTGAGGCGCATTCAACTTGGATCTTGGAATGTTTCTTCTCTTTGACTGTAACTACTGAATTTTTCATCACCTTTCCAATTTGAAGGCTTTCGCAAATTCATTCAATGTCCAGTTTTAGAAACGTTTCGGACACTTGATTTCGGACACGGAATTTCATTTTTTACATAGGAATCTTAAAATAACGTCGTTTCGCCGTGTCTGAGTGTCCTGTTTCCCCGTATCCGTGTGATACCTGGGTTGTTGTTGTTATGATTAGTTGAAGAATGGATGAAAGTTGGAGGGAAGTTGTGAAAAAGATGCTTCCTCCAGGAGCATCTCTCCCTGAAGATGAGTCTAAGCTTGATTACTCTATAGCTATTGAGTACCAAGGCCCCCCCTTCCCTTATGATGTTCCTAAAGTTGAACCTCTTGATGTAGCTTGGCATTCCATTCCCACTGCCCAGCCCCTTTCAGAGTCCCAAAGATCAGTTGCTCCAGTCGTTGAACCAATACCTTTGCCTATGTCTTGTATTGCTGCTGCTGTGGCAGCTTCACCTGCTCGATTATCCGCGAGTTCGGAGTCCGTTGTGTCGGTTTTGCAAAACCCTGATTCTTCTTCGGCTTCCGCTTCCGCTTCGGCTTCCCCGGAAGGCAGGAGAGTGGCTGTTGTTACTTTTAACACGGTTGAGCGCAAAGACGTTGATGCGGAGAAGGAGAAACCGTTTTATCCGGAATATGTTGGGGTTTCGAAGGGAAAGAAGAAAATGAAAAGTAGAGTTTGTTACAGGTGTGGAAAAGGGAAGTGGGAGAGCAAGGAGTCATGCCTCGTTTGTGATGCTAAGTATTGTAGTAATTGCGTGCTTCGGGCTATGGGGTCCATGCCCGAAGGCCGTAAATGTGTCACTTGCATTGCTCAACCCATTGACGAATCCAAGCGGTTGAAGCTGGGTAGACATTCCAGGGTGTTGTCTCGGCTGCTTAGTCCTCTGGAGATGAAGCAAATCATGAAAGCAGAGAAAGAGTGCTCTTCTAATCAGCTTCGACCCGAGCAACTCATTGTAAACGGCTTCCCTCTCAAGCCAGAGGAGATGGCCGAATTACTGGGGTGCCCATTGCCTCCCCGAAAACTCAAGCCCGGTAGATATTGGTATGATAAGGAATCTGGTCTCTGGGGAAAGGTGAGTATCATTAGTTGCTTCCTAGTTCTAGCTCGCGTTTTCTAACTGCACTACTTAAAGAAACTTCATATATTATTCTATTGGGGGATTTTAACATCTCAACTTGTTCAACTTTGCAGGAGGGGGAAAAACCAGATAGAATCATTAGTTCAAACTTAAATTTTTGTGGGAAACTTAATCCAGATGCAAGCAATGGGAACACGCAAGTGTATATGAATGGCCGGGAAATTACTAGACTTGAATTGAGGGTGCTAAAAGTAAGTCAACTAATTCTTTTTTCATATTTCTTTATTTTTCCTTGATTTGCAAATGGATTTTTTTATTATGTTTCCAAGTAGAGTTATTCAAGGTTTACATATATTTAAAGGATTTGTTCTAAAACCTATTGTGGTGTTTCATGTTGTCAAAATATTGCGCTCTTTGTATGTTTCTTTGTTCAAAATCCTGTAGGGTATGCAGCTCTTATCATAATGCATTTGGTCAATAAATTAATGTAGGCTTTTTTTCGTCCATAGTCCCGAATTATGTTTTAACTGTAATTCTAGTTCCAAAGGCAACTCCAAGCGAACTGATTGCAGGAACTATTTCAAGTTTACATTCACGTGACCTGATTGATTAGTGCAAGTTGTCTTGTGCCTCTTGCTTCTGTCTGTTGATGAAAATATCAACTGCGTTTAGCTTTATCAAAGATGGATGCATTATAGTTGGCAGTCTTACCAACAGAAATTAACAAACTGACATAACCAGGAAAAGGTATAGTGTTTACTTGTTATACGTAAGTGGTTATGGTAGAATGAGATTGTCTGATGATTGCCATTATCATTTTTCACTCTTTTACTAACAGATGAGGCACAGAGTCCTAGAAGTTTCTTCCCCCGGATTTACTTCTTTTGCTACTAAATTATTATTAGTAACTGTTATTTTTATCCCTCATCAATGACTTGGATGGCGGGATGCCCTTGACCGTCCTCATTGACGAGGGAGTATATCTGGGTTGAGCATTTTATCAACTGTGAAACAGATCCATAAAGGATTATTTTGAAGATGTATTTCCGTACATAAAAAATTTCATAATGGCGTGCATAAAGCATCTAAATGGAAATATAAGTAAATGGTTGTTGTTTAGGGGCTTAATACTTTTCATTTGGCTTAAGTTCAAATTAAACAACAATTAGGAACCGACACATAATTGACATCATATTCTCTCGCAACTATATAGATTATTCATTTGCTGTATCATAATCTAGTTATAAGACTGAGAAACATTTAGAGGCTTGAGCTTGTTAGCAAGCCTATTAGTGAAGCCATCAATAATCTCTAGTCTTAAATAGAGTTTGGAACCTTTAAATGGGTATATGGACCAGTCAAGCTGAGAGCTTGCTGATCTAGGAGTAGTGACTAGTGGTTAAAAACTTGGTTGAGTTCAAGGTAGCTAAAATTGTTAGGCGGTAGTAAGGCAATACATCTGTGTATTGTTGCCTCCGGCGCATTGCGCAAAAAACGCGCCGGCCCAAGTATAGTGAGGTGCAAATTTCTTATAATATACTTATCTTTACCTGGGTTGTTCATGACTTGTGAACAACTCATGAAATGTTAGAGATGAAAAACAAAAATTTAATTTTGTTTATTTGATTTCAGATATATGCTGTAATTCTCTTTTGTAATTAGTTGTTGATTTAAATACAAATACGAAAAATCGAAAAGTTTTCTAGAATTCCGAAGATAATTTAAATTCCTAGAAGACTTTTTCACTTTCTAATATACCTAAATTCTTACAAAATAGCTTATTTTATGGGAAAAATACACCAATCTTATTTAAATTTTTTAGACTTCCTTGTACAAGATATATTAATTTAGGAAAAACATCCACATAATTTGTTTAATACATGTTGACTTAAACATCTTAGTTTAACATAGGCTAAATAAACTCTTAAATAATCTTGCACGCTGTCATTTTTTAAAAATCTTTCGCCTATGCCCTAAAAGGCGTCACTTAATTGAAGACGGCATGCCTTAGACATCTAGAGGCGCTTTTGTTATGTGCACCCCACCTTTGCGCCTAGGCGAGCATCTCATGTGCTTTTGACTTCAATGGTTGAGTTTAGGATCTGAATTTTTTTGATAATGGTTGTCACCTTCCTGGTTGGCCGCATTGGAAAGGGAAGAAACTGATGCAAGCTGGAGATTTAGGCTGAAATAGTGTCTTCTCCATATTGCATCTGGGATCAACATCAGAATAATGGCTAGCTTCTAAAAGGAAATGTGTATGAAATTGAATAGCAATAGAAGACTAGCCAATTCATGTGTCCTTTTTTTACTTTTATCGGTTGCTGCTATTTATTTTAATTCATTTACAGCATGGAATTATTGTTATACTCTCTTCATGTCACTCTGCTTGTTCAATTACAATATCTCAAGTGGCCTGTCATCATTTGCTATGGCTCCCACGTGCTCCTACGCGTCGACTAGTGAGACTGACATGAATCTTCTAGCAGTGTCTGAGCTTCACTCGCGCTATTCCTGCACATGAGCGTAGCCAATTGTTGCCTTATTGCAGTTACATGACTTACATCACATTGTAGTTCCCCTAATCTTACATCATCATCTTTTTGCGTAGTAGTATATTCTTCTTTTGCAGCAATAAGTTCATGTAAGAAGCTGTAAATTTTTGTTGGGAAGTATCAAATGTCGTACTTAATTTATCCTTGGTCATTAAATTGCAATAAATGTTTAAGTAGACTGTAAATTCTAACCTTCTCTGATACCAAAACAGATGTAGAACAACTTAATAAAATCTATTCTATTTACATTTGAGCTGAAAATAATGAAAGCCAAATCTAGATATGGAGTTTTAGGTATGAAAGTAATAGGAAATTAAGAGAAAATAAATTTACTCAAAAAAAAAAAAATTAAGAGAAAATAAATAAAAATTATATAGTTTTCCTAGGAATCACACCTAGACTTAGAAATCACACTTAAGAGAGGAGAGAATTAAATCAACATAATTCTATTTGTAGAATCTTTAATTTTTATTGAACTAAACTTTGAAATAAACTTGATACAAGGCCAGGTATATATGGAGAAATAATCCAATAAACGACTTCTAAGATTTATCCAAATCGGTTTTGGGGTTCAAACACTAAAGGTAAATGTGACATAAAGTAATCATAATCCAACAAGGACTGTGAATGTTACTCAGCAATTAACAAAAACTCCTAAGACACCCTAAACTGACAAATCTGAAACCCTGCTTGATGAACTTCCTAAGTAAATGAATTAGTTGAAAGTTTTTAATTCTGTTAATAAGATTCTAAACTTCTAATTTTATAATTCATGATGTGCATTAGGATCTTATATAATTTGACATACCATAAATGAGTAGTGGTATCAAAACTCTTTGCACTACAAACCTTTGATATATTACTTTGGAGAGGCAGAGAGAGAATCTTCCCCTTTACTTCTTAGACCTAATTCTGAATAACTTCCGCTTCACGTTTAACTCATCAGGAAACAGCTTGGTAGACATGTCATGGAACCTTTGGCTTCAAACTAACTGCCGAACTGAACTGATAAATCTGGTTTAGTTTGGGTTGACACTAAAAAAATACTTTAGCTTTTTGGTTCAATTCGGTTTGAAAAGTAAAAGTTTTCATTTGGTTTTAGTACAAACCAAACTTACCAACTGGTACGGTTCCACTTGAAAACTTTACATTTGATTCGGTTTTGGAAAAACACAATGTTTCTGTTCGGTTCGGTTTTGGAAAAAATATATTTGTTCGGTTTGGTTTGGTTCGAACCAAATACACTCCCCTTGCACCAGAGATGTATAATGTATATTTTATTGTGCAATACCAATTGGATAAAAGAGTTCTTGTACTTAAAGTGGCTGTCATATGCAGTGCAATTGGATTTCTTCAGTCTGTTCTACATTCTAATTGATTGCTTCTGAGTGTGCCGATGATAAATGTTAGTTCCTTCACGAGATGTATGTGTTCATTGTTATGTATTGAAGATGATGATGAAAAATACTGATCTTGATTTTAATTTTTTAAGCTAGCAAAAGTTCAGTGTCCACGTGACACTCATTTTTGGGTCTATGATGATGGGCGTTACGAAGAGGAAGGTCAGAATAATATCAGGGGCAACATTTGGGAGAAGGTATATAGTGGAAAACTCACTGGAAATTCAGTAGTCCCCTTCTTAGTTTCAAATCCTTTCATGAAACATTATGTATTTGCTCTTACCTAGACAGGCATCAACACGGTTTGTTTGTGCATTATTATCTTTGCCTGTGCCTCATGGACAACCACATGGACAGAGAGATGAGGCCAGTAATTATACAACTGTTCCAAATTATCTGGAGCAGAAAAAAGTACAGAAACTTCTTCTGCTTGGTCTTCAAGGCTCCGGAACGAGTACTATCTTCAAGCAGGTACGGCCATTCTATTTTTTTTCTTATAGTTGCCTTTCTTTTGTATTCTTAATTTTCTTTTTGATTTTGATTTTGATTTGATTGCACCTCCAGCAGTAAATTGTGTTCAAATCATTCATTATGAATCAACTTATAGTACTGGTGGCAGAACACTATTCTAATTGTGGCCAGTTTCATGGTTGTCTTGACCTACTCATTTAACATTTATACGATTGCCAGTTTTGTGAAATTTCATTTCATAAATATGGAAATTTATGAATAATGAGGAACTAAAACGATCACAGGTTAAACCATTTTTACGCTGTCATGCACATTAAAAATAAAGGCCATGAAGGAACTGTTGCATGTCCAAATGTGTTCACGCACACTTAAAAGCATCATGCCTGAACTTTGCTGCAAACATATCACTCAATGGATTTTCATTTTTAATATCTAAAGGATGAGTAAACCTGGTACTATTTTTACATGCTTGAGAACAGTGAATTAAATCTACTGTAAATGATTTTTCAATATATACAATTAAACAAATGCAATCTTTCTTCTTCCATATCTTTCACAACCGGGTATATAGAACCAGTCTTACTCTCTATAGTAGGACAAAGTACTTATTCTAGCATCTTTCAGAAAGATAATTTTTTTTGACATAAATTACATTTATATTAATATAGTAAAGTATTCCAATAAGTTTAAGCTAAAGCTAACGGAAGATATAATCTTCTGATAAATCTGATATTTCATTCTAATATTAATTATGAACATTTTACAGGCCAAATTTTTGTATGGCAATAAGTTTACTGCAGAAGAGCTGCAGGATATCAAGTTAATGATCCAGAGCAATATGTATAGATATCTAAGCATTTTGCTTGACGGACGAGAACGTTTTGAGGAGGAAGCAATGTCTAGGATGAAGGAACTATGTAATGAAGTTCAAAGTTCGGTATCAGGTAACTAATTCATCTTTTATCCTGCATTAAATTTTAATGGTCTTTCAGTTATCAACGCAATGCCGGATCAGTATGGCATAAAGTATAAATTCTGTTCCCGTTGCATCCTCTTGTGGACCTATAAGCCAGCTTTTTTACCATAATTGTTTTAGATTTTTTTTTTGTGCTTCTGTGGTGGTTAATTATTATATCCCTACTTACTAGTGTGCAATACTTCTGAGCTGCTGTTTTATTATTTAAGTTGGCTAGTCCAACTGTACCAAACATTAATTTAGAAGTGCTAATGGTCTATTTCATTAATAATAGGCATTAATTCTGGGCTATGACTAATCTTATCCGAGTTTCTCGTGTTAGATTCCATCTTAAAACCAATTGGTATTAAGTGGAGATGCCCAACTAATATGTAAACACATGTCCATTCACACACAACCAATGTGAGATTTCCCACTTCAACACTCCCCCTCAGGCGTAGCGTGTCCGGGCCAAGCAACCAAATTCAAATTGTGTGAATGGACAAGGCTCTGATACCATGTCAGATTCCATCTTAAAACCAATTGGTATTAAGTGGAGATGCCCAACTAATATATAAACACATGTCATCACACACACAACCAATGTGAATGTGGGATTTCCCACTTTAACATCTCGTGGTACAAGTTCTTTGATCAGCATTTTCTCTATACCATAGTATTGTGAACTTCTTATTAAAGATATCCTGACAAACAAGTACTTGAACTTTGAGCTAGTTTCTGTTTCAAATGCTTAAAGTTTAACAAATTTTATAAGTTGGAAAACTAAATGTATGAAGCAAAAGTTGCTATAACCAAGTTTCTAATTGGGGACCCTATCTTGGCCTTCTACTATAACTTATGGGAATGAGTTTAAGATGCATAACCTAGCAACAGGCTAAGCATGGGCATGGAATATTTTAGTCAAGCCTGGCATGACCCATATGAACTGTTTTATATGGTTTTTTGATAATTATAAAAACATCTATTGGACTTTTATATTCATATAAATATGAATATTTTAAAACTTATGAAATTGTGTAGTTATTATTCACAAAATATAATGAAATTGCTTTTTTTTTATCATTTAATATTTAATTCCTATACAAGATTTTATTTACTGACTAATGATTCAACTGATTGAGACACTCTCACCCTTCCAAATTTTACCTTCACCGTATAGTAAGCATTGATCAGTAATAACAGAAAGTTCACCACCAGCCCACAAAATTAAAAAGGTTTGTACAAAGTCCTCAAATGTTCTTAAGATATATGCTAAGCTGGGAAAATAACCTCAACTGGGCGAACAGAGGGCACTAATCTTATGCTAAGTTGGGAAAATAATCTCAATTGAGAGGACATAGGCTACCAACTGCCTCCCCCTCAGTAATCATCTCCTTGCAATTTTAACAATAGGATTTATAGCTATAATGGGAAACTATGTTTTTTAGATCTGCATGTAAATAGAGTTCTACGGTATATGTTGATATATTTCTACAACAGAAAATGACAAAGTACACTTGATGTACGGACCACAAAAACATGTCCCCTATTATGGCAGTATATTCAGTGGTTTAGAGAATGAGACACATGGTTTCTGAAGTACTGGCTCTAACCATATTGTTCAGCTACTGTTGATGCAAAAGCTCACTCTACAACTGTTGAAGCTGTCACTTCACTCTTCACATTTAGAGCGTCCTAGAACTTGTGCGTCAAAACATATCTATTATATGCAGTGATAATATGCTTTTTATATTGCTGGACTAGTTCACATCAGAAACAGAACAAGGCGATGGTTTTTGGAATGGACAAAGACGTAATTCATGAAGTATTGTGCCTTTTACGTATTGATTGATAAGAACTCGGTCATAATCTACTTGAAAGTTCGCTCTTAACTAATTACTCTTCTGGTTATCCTGTGGATGCCATATGGTAGAAAAGCTTAAATTATTATTTGTCACCAAAGATTAACACGGTAAGAAGTGTGATTAAAATTTCCTTTACTCATTCGTACATGCATTTCATTTCTGCAAATTTTTGTCTTGGACAAATGTCCTAGATGGCCTTTTGAGTGTCTTTGACAACTATAAGCTGTATGGGGTTCAGCTTGAAGAGAGAAGTGCATCCAGAGGGCTTGATATTGTACACATCTTTACATGCAAATATTTTATTAGAAACCCCATTCTAAAAAGAGGAGAAATTAAAATCATAACGATACAGAAAACCCTCATACAGTCTAAAAGAAAGGGAGCCAAATTGCTCGATACTATAATAAGGCTTTTGAACATCTTCTATTTTGCCTCAGGTGGAGAGGTCGACTCTGGTGAAACTAATCAATGTATCTATTCAATCAATCCAAGATTAAAGCATTTCTCAGATTGGCTGTTGGACATTATCGCTACAGGGGATTTGGATGCATTTTTCCCTGCAGCAACACGTGAATATGCTCCATTGGTTGAAGAAGTATGGAGAGATCCTGCTATACAGGAAACATTTAAAAGAAAAGATGACCTTCACTTCCTTCCAGATGTTGCTGAGTACTTCTTAAGCCGGGTAATTTCTGACCCTGGTTGTTGGAGCAATTGCTTATCTTAGCAAGAATTTCCACTTTTTTTTTTCTTGTGTTATCCGTAACAGCGTGAACCTAGATAAATTTTTGTAGACTGATATCAAATGGCTATGCGATGCCACCTTCTCTCTTTCAGGCTGTTGAAGTCTCAAGCAATGAGTATGAACCTTCTGAACGTGATATTCTTTATGCGGAAGGAGTCACTCAAGGAAATGGTTTGGCTTTCATAGAATTCTCTCTTGATGACCGCAGCCCAATGTCTGAAACATACACAGATAATATGGAAGCTCAACCCCCACCTTTAACAAAGTAATATTTTAATATGTTCTCTTATCTAAAAATATCTGCATTAGCACAATTTAAAGTAGTGATCAGGCATGACACTCTGCGTACTATAAGAAATATTTGCTTTATGAGAATGGAACAAATCTCATAATTACCGACTTCATATGACCATTTCTTTGTCTGCTTTCTTATTCTCTATCATTTGCTATCTGATTCAAGTTGTCTCTTTTGAATCAAATATATTTACATCCATAAGAACTCTACATTAACTTGTGTCAAAATTGATTATAGTCCCTCTCCTTGATATTGTTTTCTAATTACGCTTTCTGTATCTCTTTCAATTTTCTGTTTCCAGGTATCAACTTATTAGGGTAAATGCGAAGGGGATGAATGAGGGGTGCAAATGGGTGGAAATGTTTGAAGATGTACGTGCAGTGGTGTTCTGCGTTGCTCTTAGTGACTATGATCAGATGTGGGTTGCAGCTGAGAGCAGTGGGAGTGGTTCATTACTAGAGAACAAGATGATGCAAAGCAAAGAGCTGTTTGAGAGTATGATGAGGCACCCGTGTTTTAAGGATACTCCTTTTGTGTTGGTGCTTAACAAATACGACATGTTCGAAGAGAAAGTTAACCGAGTGCATCTTAGTGCATGTGAATGGTTTAATGATTTCAGTCCTGTGCAGCCCCACCACAACAGTCAGACACTGGCTCACCAAGCATACTACTACGTCGCGATGAAGTTCAAAGACCTCTATGCCTCAGTTACCGGGCGTAAGCTGTTTGTATGGCAAGCCAAGGGTAGAGACCGTGTAACTGTTGATGAGGCATTCAAGTACATAAGGGAGGTTCTCAAGTGGGATGAAGAGAAAGAGGAGAATTATTATGGGGGTGGAGCTGAGGACTCTTTCTACAGTACTGACCTGAGTTCTTCTCCATTTGTTAGGGCAGAGTAATGTGCTTTTCCGGGGGCCCTTTTGATAGGAAAAATATGTAAATTAAAAGGAACGGAATAAGATTAATAATTTGTATAACTAATGATAGATTGGTGCTTTGTGATTTATTAAAATAATAAGCTTAGATAGAAATTCTTGAGGATTTTCCAATAGTGTCTACAAGAGCAACTTCTATCTTTAAAATGGTGCCAAAATGTGTCTGGTGCAGATGAAGTTAAGTATGTGTATGACAGTCAATTCACATCCTCACATTCCTAGCTATACTGATGCTACTTCCTTGTGATGTAATTATGAGTGCAAAAGCCGTTGCTACATTATCCCATCTCCGAGCTCTTGCAGATATGCTCGATAACATCAGCAAGTCGATCGGATTCAATTCTTTGCTGCACTCTCTTCTACACCCAGCTTATGGTGAGATTTGTAGGCACTAAGTAGGCTTCGCCATACGACATCATTTGGTTTCCTCCAATGCATCCCTGACTATTCCGGATCAACCATACAATCATAATGCTGAATCGTTGGATCTGTTTCTTGATTCGATTTCATTGTGTCAAAATATTGTGGCTTAAAATCACCCACCGTCCCTGACTTTAGAGCCTCCAATTAGAAATGTCCCTAAGTTCAATGTTCGGTCATAAAATCTCCTGGACTTTCATTTCAAAATCACAAAGCACCTTCCGTCCATTCTCCCTCATGTCGTCTCCTCTCCATTTACATGGATGACGTGACACTGATTTATTTGTCTGGTCCTTTCAAATTCGCCACATGTTTGTTTTGTAACGCCCCATCAATCAAAAAATTTGGTGCCACATCAGTTAAAAAAAATTAAAAATTCACAACTAACAACTGAAGTCTGACAACGTTACGTAATTAAATTTTTACCTCCCCTATTTTCATCCTTTTAAGCCTATTCTTTTCCCATGAAATCTTCGTTCTCTCCTCTTCTTCATTTTCGATTTTCTTCCTCTTCCTTCCTTCTGTTCTTCCTCCTATTGATCTATACCTATTTATTCTTCTTCTTCTTTCTTCCCCATTGTAGATTTGAAATATTCAATTTATTGAGGATGGAGAAAACGAATGTTCCATACTGTAGATGCCATTTGCAGGTTGTTATGAAGACAGCATGGACAAGCTCAAATTTTGAGAGAACATTTTCGGATGTCCAAAATATGACGAAGGTAATGAATGTGGTTATTTTGACTGGAAAAATCTAGAAGTTCCTTACAGGTCAATAGTGGTAATTAATGGACTAAATAATTCAGAGGCTGGAGATGGAGAAACCCGAAAAAATAAAAATAAATTTTTTAAAGAAGAATCACAACCGGAGATGTAATGTTGGTTGCTTTTACCTTTATTAGTACTATGGATTATAGTTAAAAACGATTCAAGAATGTTAAGAGTTACCTTGCATTGTCTTGTAATTCTTAAAAATGAATGAGCAAGTTGTTGATTTCCATTCCAATTAATATTTTGTATATTTCTGTTCTTTCTTTTGTTGATTGATTCAAATTCATGTTGCATGAACTCTAACTGGAAAATGAAACTGATTGTGATAACTAATTAAATCTTAGGGTCTTTGACTGTAAACATTTTAAATCTTAGAGATTTTGAATGTTATCTTTACAATAGACAAGGATGTTGTGTGATTAAATTGAGAATACCAAGTTGATTCATTTCCGATCAGAATAATGCCTACAAGGAAACATGGTAATCCATGCAAAATAATGTTTACAAGAAAACACAATCATCCTCTATAGGATTTATAAAAAAGTGTTTTCCAAGAAACATTGTCATCCTCAACAGGATTTACAATCAAAATCTATACTTCACATGATTCACTACCTACAATCCATATGCACAACCAAAATCTATACTTCACATTCTGTTAAAAAAACATCCAAAATGGACTAATAGTGTTGACAACCTTTTAAAAAATTATATATTAATAGGGTCCAAAAAAATACAATCATAATTTACTTGGTCTTCTTTTGCTTTTTGTTGTTCCCTTGCATGAACCTGGATGGAACAGCCCTACCAGTTCTCTTTTTTCCTTTCCATTTATCTTTTCTTGGTTGACCAGTAGTGTCAACATGACAAGTATCTGCAGTTGTAGACTAGGAAGCAAAATGATCTTCTACAGAGCTCCTTTGACTATTAGGTTGTGAAGAAAAATGATCTTACACCATGCTACATTGGCTATCAGGCTGTTCAACTCCTTGTGGCTCCTGCGTTGCATACGGAAATGACCTTTAGCCTGCCTTGATGGTGAGACATGAGGTACTTGGGTTGTTCCCTAGCCAAAACATTTACATAATTAGGCATCTATATAATACACCAAAACAACAAAATTTATACAATACACCATAACAACAAAATAACAGAAAAATCCAACAATACAATATAAGCGCAAAATTCAAGAAACTCCCATCATGCATCCATTTGACAGTGACTGGACTATCATGTAGGATTGCACCTCCAACGGACTTGCACCCCCTCTTATTTTTGCTACTTTTGCCACTTTTACTACAAGTCATCTTCTGGACTCCTTTCCCGGACAACTTAGCTTGCTTCACTTGTTGTGCCTTTGATGTGCTAGCTTGCTCAAGTTCTTCAGCCTCCTTTCGCCTCACTTTCGGCCTTCTGCCTCGTTTCTTTTTCTAAATTTGGAGATGGTGGGAGCAAGATATAAACAGGATTAAGGTTTGCTTCCCACATTTCAGAGCCATTCATGGGGTTGATCACATAACGGTATACCCTCTCGTAAATGGCTTTGCTGTAACATTCATCAACGTATTGCTCAGGCTTCTCATTATTCTCATAAATGTATGGACTTGCATGCACACATGGAATGCTTGTTAGCTCCCAACGTCTACATGTACAAGTCCTTTCATCAAAATCCATAACAAACTGTCCACCAGGACCATTCACTTGAACTATGGAGCTTCCTGCCCAATCAGTGGTATAGTTCCATCCCTCGTTAACGATCTTGTCAAGCTTCTTCTTAATTTTAGGACAGATTTTACCCCGAATTTTTCTTCCAAACTTTTTCTTCTCATGTATTCTTTCATTAATTGTGTCCTAATCATCTTAAACATTGTCTGAATTGGCTTCTCTCTAGCTGTCAGAATATATTTGTTGAACGCCTTTGCTAGGTTGTTGAGAAGAATGTCACATTTTGCCTCGGTTTGAAATGGGCTCTAAACAAATGCTCCTTGGGTCGCTTTCTTATCCATGTTGCACCCAGAGCATGCTTTTCATCCAAGGCTTTCATATCTTGGTCCAACTTTGCTTTGTATGAGGTTGTCCCTATGTTCAAAATACAGGTTTCAACTCCACTGAATGGAAAGAACTCCTAAAGTTTGCCCACAAATGCCTTCAACAGAATATGTGCTCAGAATAGGGAAATATGTCCTTCAAGTATGAAACAATCTACAATACGCCATGGAAATGGAGTACATACAATCATTGGGACCAAACCCAATAGCAGCAAGCAATTGACCTCCAAACTTTCCCTTCAACTAACATCCATCCAGGCACACCAACTACCTCAAACCATTTCTAAAAGCTTGTCTCATACCATCCAAGCACAAGTACATGCCCTCAAACTTGTCTTTAGGTTGTTTGAATTCTATTGTGCTACTAGGATAAGTTCTCAAAACTTATTTCTCATAATTTGCATACTGTCCATCTTCATCACCCTCCAATTTCCTCATAGCCATATGCTTTGCGCTTCTTGCCTTTGATATGAGATTATGTGTTCTATATCCTTCTTCCCCTTAGCAATAAATTCTTGTGTGCCAAAATTAAGGTTTATTCTATTATCCTCTAAGAACTTCTCTACATATATGCACTAGTCATGTGAAGGCTTTCCTACCCTTAGCACATGTGTGAGTCAAATTAAATGACCTCACTTGAAATGTATTGTCATTAGGGTTTGATGGGGAAACCTGGATGCAAAAATCCAAAACCCAAAACCCGAGAAGCATTTACACCTCACCCTTACTTTATCATTTTTGGGGAAATAATTTTGATATCTATTTTTAATTTCCCATTGTTTGCATGTCTTTTTAAACTGCTCTCTATCAATAAAAATCATCCTTATGGTAAGTGTCAGATCTTTATAATCCTTTTCAACATTGAAGCTATTAAACTTCAGGCCATCCTTTTCTCCTTCTGAATCTGGAGGAGATCTGTTGTCATTAAATGACAAATAATCTGAATCATCCTCTACTTGATCATGGTAGATTGTTTCATCCACCCCAACAGATCCATATTCTGGTTGAGTGCCGACTCTAGGTCTTCCTCCAGAATTTTGCCCTTCAGTTTCAGCAACTTGTGCACTCTCCATAACTCCTTCATCCTCTGGCTGATATTGTCCTTAATTAAGCTGTCCTTCCATATTCACAAAACCTCATGATCTGAAGTTGGACATCAGATCTTCATCACCATCCATAAGGTAGTAGTCAGAATCAATTATGAAATCCTCTACATTGGTGTCAGCTTGCCTACCCTCCTGGTCACCCACCTCAAAAAGATGCCCAAACAGCCCCTCAATTGTTCCTGTAAAAGGGCTTCATTCACCTCAGGTGGATGTTCATGCTGCCACTCAGGTGCATGTTCAGGCTGCCACTCAGGTGGATCTTCAGGCTGCCATTGAGGTGGACCTTCAGGTTGCTATTCAGGCCCATGTGACTCATCACACTGCCCCAATTCAATAGATTCAGTTTCCTTTGCTAAAACAACTCGCCCCTCTTCACTGACTTTAGGCCCTTTTGCTTCATCAGACAGCCCCCCTTTAGTGGCTTCAGTCCCATATGCTTCATTACATGGCTTCTCTTGATTGACATTAGACCTCTTTCCTTCATCAGTCTAGCGCCCTCTCATTGGATTCAAGCACCTTACTAAGCCCCACTTCACTGTGTCCCTCACCATGTTTAACAGTTGGCCCTCATTGTCCATACTATGCCATTCAAGTAGTAATGGACCACTAAAGTCTACCCCACCTGACCACTATTTTCTGCCCTTGATGGACCACCACAATCTGCCCCACATGTCCCACTAATTCTAGACTTTCTCTTTGTAACCCTTTTTAGAACATTGTAACTTGGATTTTGTTCTATTAATTCCACCAACTCAAATGGCTTCCCAAAAGTATGAACTAATCTAAATACATCTAAACAAGTCAACTTCTTGACATACACATCAACACACATTCTTCACTATCAACTGCAGCCCTTGCCATTTCCAGCACATGCCTATCATGTTCTATAACCCTAATCCCCTGATTATAATCCAACCCCGGTTGATTCCAATAATAGTGCACCAGTCCCTTAACTTTCAACTTCCTAGCCCATAAATCAAGCCTAGTTAAAGCTATATATGCAATGTCAAAACATCTACTGCTAGCATCCCTATTGAAGTATCCTCAGTCTCCAAAATCCCATTATAGTGCAGTATAATTTCAAATATCTCTAACTTCAATGGTTTAATAAGGCATGGTAAAAAAAGTAAACAACAACAACCACTGTAATGCTATACTAACCAACCAATTTTATAATGAACGAAGGATCACTTTACCCCCCCTCCCCCCGAACTTGGCACAAAGTATCAAAAACGTCCAAATTAGTAAAACCGTATCACTTTTACCCTGAACTTCGCAAAACCGGTTCAAAGACACCCCTATGCTGATATGGTACCTTAATTGGAGAGTGAGATTCTAAATTTAAAATAATTAACTTTAATTAATCCTAATTAACTTAATCTAATTTAATATTTAACCCTAATTAATCTAAAATCCATCTTCTTCTACCTCCACCACCACTATCCCTCTTTCTCCATCAACCACCACCAAAAACCCATTAACCACCGCACGAACCCATTAATAACCGCCCAAAACACCACCCGTCACCAAGAAATAAACTCAGAGACGAACTGAGTTCGTATGATAGACGAAGTCAATTCGTCTCTCAGATGAAAGACGAAAGCACGAACCCAGATCTGGGTTCGTGTTTGAAGATGAGCAGCTGCCGAAAAAAATTTCTGGCAGCTCATAAGAATTTTAAAAAAAATTATTTTTTTTTGTAAAAAGAACAAAAAGATCCTTTATATTTTTAGTTAATATAATTTTGATATGCAAGGTTTTAAAATAAATTTTTTTTTTTAATTATTATAAACTAATTTTATACAATATTAAAAGAATTAGGATTATTTTAAACCTTTTACCATTAAAAACCACTTAGAAAAAAAAACCACCACTAAAACCAGGGAGTGTATCTCACTCTCTCAAGTGAGAGTGGGGATGAGAGTTTTTGTACTAAATTTGACGAGTTCAGAGTAAAAGTGATCTTGTTTTGCTAATTTAGACGTTTTTGATAATTTGTGCCAAGTTCAGGAGGCAAAGTGATCCTTTTTTTCATTTATAATCAACCACAACAACCAACACAACACAATCCATCATAAATAATAGTTGTTTATTCAACCACAATCATTGTAAAAAAAAACATGCATTTAATAGTAGCTGGTCATGATCAGAATACCTCACCAACGCAACACAGAATAAAAACCTAAACAAAACTCTAAAATAAAACCTAAGCAAAAACCTAACAAAATAAATGTTCATAAACAAACAACAACACACTTTTTATTTTATCCTCTTTGTCCTTATGTACTTCAGTGGCCTGTTCCTTTTCTTTCCTGGTCATTTCTGTGGGACCCACTTAGGGTTTTAACCTTTACACATACACATGTGAACAAAGGTTCTAACTATATACCAAAAAAATTATGTTCCATTAAATGTTCATAAACAATGAACCTCCATTATTTTATAAAAGAAAAAACACAGAAAGTAAGGGTCACTTTCTTACCTAGGGTTTTTGTCTTTCTCTTTTCCTCATGCAAGTAGGACACAACCAATAATGAAAAAATAGAAAGGGAGACAGAATGACACGGCTTCAAAAAAAATTGATTTCCCTCGCAAATGATTGGGGTAGTTGATTTCACTTACTCGATGTTTGAAAGAAAAAACAACAGTGTTCCAAAAGAGAAAATGAGGGAAAAGGAAGGAAATGGAGGAGGGAGAAGTCGAGGTAATTGTTAGAGAGAGAAGTTACTGCGGTTGAACTTTTGACTTTTTTGATTTTCAAATCTTTTAATTAATTTTTTTGTCTGCTTATGTGTTTGTGCAATCCACGTCAAATTCAGACATGTGGCGAGTTTGAAAGGGCTAAACGAATAAATCGGTGCCACGCCATGCGTGTAAATGGAGAGGAGAAGGCGTGAGGGAGAAAATGGAAGGAAGGAGTTTTGTGATTTTGAAATGAAAGTTTAGGGGGTTTTGTGACCAAAAATTGAACTTAGGGACATTCGTGATTGGAGGCCCTAAAGTTAGGGATGGTGGGTGATTTTAAGCCAAATATTGCACACCCTCTTCTACATGCACGCCCTAACTACAAGCACTCAATACACCCGCATAGATAACACCATTTGTCTATAATCCTTCATCAAGCATTTAAGTATGCATCTCCATAACCTCCCTGCTGCTTCCCGATATCATAAAAGGGCGCCCAAATGACTAGTTGACTACACTAACTAATACAATGTCTTGAGGTCTAGAAGATCTCATCATCTCCTCAAAGAGAATTGATAAACCGGTACAAGCATGAGCTGCAATAATGGAACTCAAAGAAGCGTCATCTTTATGGTATATCTAATTAAACAGAGAAGATGAAAATTCAATACTTCCACATTTTGCATACTTGTTCTAGTCCGAGCTTGAGAATATGCCCATGAGTTTGACCATGGGCTTGTTGCTACAAAAAGAATTCCATTTTAGGATTTGACCATGGGCTTGCTCCGATTCTTCCATGTTTCAAACATCTATGCTCTTGTACTCTCAAACTTCCATAATGAACATTAGACTTCCATACCTGAAAAGCATAGTGAACTATGATATCAAATTAAGAAAAAAAAACTTTGGTTAAAGCAATTGTGAATGTGATCCATGTGGCAGAAATATATTGTCACATTATGAGACATGTTTTAAAATGTTCATAACATGTTATGGTTATTTGTTTAAAATGATTTTGAAAGTATAATTGTGCCTAGACCCGTTATAGTAATTTATAACTACCATGACATTGATAGAAATGCATGACTACATACATGAATACATGCATCAGTAGAACATGCATCATTCAAAGAAAAGTAAGTTGTCGCAACTCTTTGGTGATGAGAGGTATCATCACCCTATTGCACAATTATGCAGATATTTTAAAAGAGTTTAAAGTGAGTTTTGAACAAATTGTTTTGAAAGTGTGTCAAAGATGATTGAATTATTTTCAAACAGATTTGTTTTTGATGTAAGTATACCTAGACCAAAATTTGTAATAAAAGTAAATACTCGAGATCAATTTGTAATTGATTCTCGAAGGAACAACGAAGTATATATGAGCGCGAGTTTAAGGTTGTAGTCATAAGGTGCGAGGTTAGTTGTGTTCAACGAGCTATAATGGGTATCCGGATAGCTAAGTATATCCGAGTTACGATGAGATAGGATGGACTCATTCCTTAAACAAGATGTCTACCCTAAGATATTAGGAGTAAGAAGGAAAGAGATAAGATCTCTTGATTGAATGATAACTAAGGCGTTAGAGATACGAGATTTCTCACTAGCAATTGATACAACTTGAGTCTAGAAAGACTCAAGATAAGTGGAAGACACACGATTCAAGGTGTAGTATATGAAAATAATGTATTGATGAAGTGAGTTTCTAATAATGTCTAGAAAACAATAGGGTTTAGTAAAACCCTGATAAGTTTTAATTGAATTGTTGGATCGGTTTGATTTTGAAATAATGATATTCCTAAGACGGTTATCTAAGGTTTAACAGTTGCAATTGTCGAACGGAGAACTAGACGATAGGTGTTTATGAAAGTTATGATTAGATACATGAGTGAATTTTTGGCAATTAGCCAAAAGTATAAGTGACAGAAATATGAAGTGAATAGTGTTATGGAGTTATTTGGGTTACGCGGGTTAAATTTTAAATTCGAGGACGAATTCTATAAGGAGTGAAGAATGTAAAACCCCGTAATTTTTAATAGTCAAAATAGGCCACGCGTCAAGAATTATTCGGGAGTATGTAAACTAAATTTAAGCGTAAATTTAATTTATAAGTGTCCCGGGAAGTATGTCGTAATTATAGAATTATAAAAATAATAATTGTGATATATAAAATAAGAGAGTAAAGTAAAATTGAATTCGGCTTCGTATAAATAAATATATTAATATGCATCTCTAAATGTTGAGCTAAAGTTTCAGACAAACCCGTAAATTAACCTTTCATGTTAGTCACACACACACACAGAGATATATATAAAATTACCATAAAACAATTGGTTTTGCACTGAATATCATTTAACTAAAGTATTTTACACCAGCACGAAAAATCTAATTTCTTTAGATTTATGCCATCTTACGCATTTGTCAGCGTGCGTCAGCTCTGTTGGTTGACTGACGCGCGTCATAGGAGATTCCCGCCCACCTAAGTTTTTATTTTCAGAGCACACCTTCACTCATACACCTTGCCCATCAATTTTGTTTGTATACTTATTTACTATTTAAATTTAAATTTAAAATATCAATATTAATTTTAATTTTAAAAATTTAAATATATTAAATTTTAACAATATAAAAATATATAAATATACAAATGATGTAATTTTAAAAAATTAATTTTATGAACTACATATACATTATTGATACATACCGAATACGTATAAATTATATATCATAAATATATCTATTAAGTACATTTAAAAAATATATTTATCATGTATAAATTACATATTGTTGATGTATCTGTTACGTACGTACATTTAAAAATTTACATTTTTTAAAATAAAAATACATTTTTAATACATATTATATACAATTCAAAAATAAAATATATCTATCATGTATAAATTATGTAGTAAAAAAACATAACTATCATGTATAAATTGTATATCGAAGATGTATCAAATATATATTAGAAATGTATCAAATATGTCTAATAAACCTACAAAAAAAAAGACGTATAAAAAACAAGAAAAGGGGTTTGAACTATCGAAAATGTATCATATATGTATCAGAGATGTATAAAAAATGTATAAAAATGTATCCATTATTTATCTACGATGTATTGGAGATGTATATATCGTGTATAATATATGTATCGGAGATGTATAATATATGTATCAAATATATATCGGAGATGTATTCATTGTGTATAAAATATGTATTTGTTTTTTTTTGAAAGATATATGTATTTTTTATATAAGATTTAACAATTATCTTTTAAATATATTTTTTCATATTTTTTATTATAATTTCTTCATTTTTTACCTAAATTAAAAAAAATTAATTCATAATAATTTATTTTAATAGCTATAAAAAACCGTGTTGATTCGATTATAACCCATCAGTTCAATATCAAGTTACTGCAAAAAAATTCTATTAGAATTTTTTCCTTTTTATTTCCATTTGGTCCAAATTTTATTCGCATTTGGTCTCCTTATCTTCTCAATTAAAAAAAACAATAAACCCTCACTATATCTCTCCCTTATCTTCTCCAATTCATCTACTTGCTATTCACTTTATGTTATCTGCAGCAAATCAAAATATTTATTTTCTACTTTATTTTCAATCAAAAAAAAAATCCTTTTTACTTCATTGAGTCCATTTTCACCAGATTCAGTCATGCCATGTCATTTTTTTTTTCTCGCCAACCCATAAAATGTCACCAACTCTGTTTTCTCCTAACTTTTCTGCTCTTAGGTTCTAATCCTCCGCTTCTCGTTAAATCTGAGCCATTAATTATCCGAGAACCTTAAATTTTGATTACCCAGTACTTGAAGACTACAATGGGTGGTGGAAAAAGAGAGCTTCCATGTGTACTAGTGTGCAAGCACAAATAAAAATATGAACACAAACAGCTACTACATCATGTGTTTTATTTTTGGACACATGTCAGCTTGAGGAAGATGGCATTAAATGAAAATTAAATGAGTTTTGTGCTATTAATTGAAATAATAACGGTAACAAAGAAATAACTCTAGCTAATATGGCAATTGGTGAAAAGCAATTGTGATTTATGACTTTTCTTGTTATTCTTTCTTATATATATATATATATATATATATATCTGTGTGTGTGTGAGAGAGAGAGAGAGAGAGAGTGTGTGTGTGTGTGTGTGTGGCTAGTCTTAAGTCTTTCGTGCATAGGAATGTGTAGTCTTCTAGCTAGAAGTTAAAAGCTAAGAAGGCGAATAGTTGATACAAGTTTATTGAGCGTATCGCCTTCCCGAGAGTGAGCAAGAGCTAACATGAAAGGTTAAAAAAAGCTAAAAATATAAGGCAGAATGAGGTATGTATAAGCTCTCATTTTGAAAATGGCGACGATATGTTTCTATTCTTCATTTTTTAAGTTAAATTTTAGTTTTTAGATAATTAAATATTAATTAGATAGTACATAAATAGAAAATGTATAGTTAATTTACGACTCTAGGAGCGGTTTGTAAAATTGTTAAAATAATTTTATATTCTGATTAGGATATCAATGTTTCGACATGTTACATTGAGGTCGCAGTAATCGTAGAATTTTGGTAATCGACGATTTCGACGGTAACGTCGCCGATTAGCCGATTTTAACGAAACGCGAGTCTATATTTAAATAAGATACGATTAAAGTTAGGGATTCGACACTCGAATATATTTTGACGTTTCAATCCCAATTAGATCTGACGAGTGTCGATCTGCCGAGTCAGAACACTAGGGTGTTTCTCTAATGTGCTATCAGGAGCATATATTTTGGGAGCGGGTTCTGTGAGTTTACAATTTACTTTTGTTTATTAATATTAAAAGTTCTTTATTATATTATTATAATAAATGTATCGCATATAATACGATATTGTTTACTATGTTTATTATATCATATTTTGTATAGTAGTATGAAAACCATTATGGAGATCCGACGAAACGAGCTACCTATTGAGCGTTAATAGGACTGTGTGATCATCGGTGTTGGTTTAAGTCTTATGTGTCTGTCTTTAGTGAATGCGAATAAGAACAAGTTGGACATCGTTTGTTAGATACGAGGTAACTTGATAGAACTTCTCTGGACTGGGATCTCGGTGGAGTGGAATTCTCAGGACCTGTAATTAGATAGTAATTCGGTAGAGATCTTCAGGACTCACAACTTGAATTTCACAAATGATATCGGTAACTCGGTTGATATTATCCGGACCATGCTGCTTGGATTAAGTTTGTTTTGATTCGATATGGTTTTATATTAGTATAAAGTGTGTACTTTAGATTAGGGTTTCGATCAGATTGAATATTTGACTATGATTATAAATGATTTTTATAGTCGATCTTTTTTTTGCATTAGTAAAGTGAACTCGCTCAGGAAATATTTATATTTATAGCCCCCCAATGTTTTCCCTGTTAGGTTATTGAGTTTCGAGGTTAGGCTTCCACAATAATTCCGGAAGTCGTCGTCTGTATCTCTAGAGTTGTAAGTAGTTAGGTATTAGGAAGTATGTCTTGTGTATTCAGTAGTTCACTATATTTTGATAAACTCTGATTTGAACTACTGTATATGTATATCTATATGTTTGAAAAACTGTGCGTGTTTCTAAAATACTAATACTAGTCATTTAAAGTGTTACACTGGTATTACGTTATTAACATTTTAACATTATATTAGAAATAGAGCACGTACCTCATAAGAGATTGATGTTAGTCTCTGATTTCTAAAAAACAATCATGGTATTAGGATCACGACGCGTTTTCGATCAAGGTTTTAAAGGGTTTTTCTGACGCAGTTATAAACCTTTTTATGATTTCAAAACGCAGAAAATCTATTAAAGTTTTCTAGGCTTGATACGGGTTTCAGAGCAACCAGTCCATTCCTTAGCGCCGGTCTCGGTTCAAAATTTTAGGTGAAGTTCGGGACGTGACAGCTTCTAATTATGTAATAGATCCGACCAGTCGACGGTTGCAAAATCAAAATGTTGGAGTATCAGACAGACTTTTTCATGACATTTTATTGTTAGAAAATATATGTTCTGTGAGTTTACATTGTTTACTTTTGAATGTTTTCATTTTAATTGTTTTAAATAATAAATCGCACTAAGTATCAAATGACCAATAAAGATTTATTGAAACGTATTTTCTATGGGACAAAAATAGGACTGTGTGATCACCAGTACTGGTATTAGAATGAGTCAACGTTTGTCATAGGCAACGATAACGTAGTTCACGGCCTATACCTAACAGGTATCTTAAGGCGTCGGTAACACTGTCCACGGCCCAGATACCTAATATAGAACTGGACGTCAGTAACATTGTTCACGATCCATTGTATGTATGTTATTATGGTGTGTGTCGTAGTCATACCATAGGTTGTCTATAGGGATATTCCGGATTAGGGTTTCATCTGAATCGACTATTTGGTATTACTTTTTATACAAATGTTTTGTTGTATATGCAATTTTGAAAATTTAACTGGAAACATGTATACTCTCAGAAATATTTATATTTCTGACCCGTTGATATTTTTTCCTTTCAGATGCTTAGCTTATGGAGTACTAGGCTTCCTTATCCTTGTTTTGGAAGCTTCAATTTTGTTTCTATATATTTCTACAAACTTCAGCAGAGTTCCAGTAGTATAACTAGGACATGTTTATATTTAGTGTGTAGTAGCCTTGACAGTGGTTTCTATGTATATGACACTGATGCAAAACCACTTTGTCACGACCCGATTTCCACCCGAAACTCGAGCCGAGACCGGCGTTAGGGAATGGGAGTGGTTGCTCCGAAACCCGTAGCAAGCCTAAAAACCTTTATAAATTTTTCGTGTTTTAAAACATAAAAAGGTTTGCAACCTCGTTGCAGAAATACTTTAACACCTTTATTAAAAACGCGATCGCAATTCAAGATCATATATCACATATGATCTGTTTTTAGAAAATACCGTTAAAACCTTTTCTCGTTTAACTAAAAAATATTTCTGAAAACTGGATTCTTAAAACCCCGATTGAATTTCAATAAACCAGAGCACAAACATCAATCTCATATGATGTACTTGCAATGTTTCCAATACAATCCTAAAATGCTAAAAACATAAAACCAGTGTAGCTCTCAAACAACTGGTCATAGCATTTTAGAACACATGCAGCTTTTCAAACATATATTATATACAATAGTTCGATCAGAATTTATCAAAATAAGCTTGAACTGCTTTTAACAAAAAGACAGAATTTCCAGTATCCAACTACTTGCAGCTCTAGAGGTATGGTTGACATTGACTTCCAGAATTATTATGGAAGTCCGACCTCATACTTGATTACCTGAAAGGTGAGCATTGGGGAGGGTCATAAATACAAATACTTTTGAGTGAGTCTACAATTTTACAATTGGAATTCATATCGCAAATACATAAAACGTTTGTATATGTAAAATATTACCAATCAATTGATCCAGATGAAATCCTACAAGACAGACTATTGCATAGGTCTCAACCTATATGACTCGGGCCTTAGATCGTGAACTGAATCACTGCCGTCTAAGTCGGGTGTTTGGATCGTAACCATGAAACTGCCATCAGAGTGTTACCGGTGACCGTAACCGTTATTGCCGTCTCAGACTGTAAAGTCGGGGTCGCTAGCACTTCCAACGCCCAATGAATTAATTGACCTCTATGTCAGACACAGTTTCGTATCTAGTGTACTACTGGTAATCCCACTGTCATATTGACAACCAATAGGGAGTTTGTTCCAATGGATCTTTCATGGTGTAATTATATTAGTGCGATTTGTCATTAAAAACAGTTTAAATGTAAAATATTCAAAAGTAAAAACAACAAAGTAAAACTCACAGAACCGATGTCCCCATAAAAGCGTATGCTCCCGTTAGCCCACTAGTCAAACACCCTGGTGTTCTCAGTTGGAAATTCGATACTCATCGCATCTAGTTAGAATTCAAATGTCTAACAATATCAGACTTTAAATTCCTAACTTAAGTGCTATCATATAAATTATAGAGTTTTAAACAAACTCTGTTTATAGGCGATTCTATAAACAATGCCTATACACTAATCTCAATATTGAACTTCTTGTTCAATATATAATACCATTCTCGGTATGGACCTATAGTCCTTTTAACATTAATCATTTTGACATGTACGGTTTAATTAAAACCTAACATTGTTTTAATAAACCGACTATTCTCAAACGTCTAGGTTCTTTTTAACCTTTTAAACATATAAGCTTCGGTTTCGGAAGTCCCTTGAATCAACAATCGAGTATACAACTCGAACTAGGACGAAAACGTCCAAATATCGGACCTCTGACTTGCTGTGCATCCGCATAGAAGGGCATGTGCATTCGCATAGCAGAGCTGCGCGTCCGCACAGCCCTGGCTGTGCGCTCGCACAGCCTCTCCTGAGCGCACAGCCATTTGGCTGTGCGTGTGCACAACCACGAGGACACTCACTGGACCAATTCTGACGTGCTTACACGCGTTAATACGCTCCGAACAACACAATAATATTTAATTAAATCCTAATCTGCAAGTAAAATGTTAAACCGATTCAAATTCGATTGATTTGATACGGTCGACGTTATAAATTTAATTATAATCAAAATTAATAATAATCGAATTCAAATTCACGGTTATTATCTCGAATACATGCGGATGATCGAAGAAATCAGACTTGAAATCGCGAAACGGATCGTGCCGCGGCGGAACCTAATTTTCCGCGCGTCCTCTACTCCTCCTATACCTAGCAAGCACCTCAATTTAAAAAACTGAGATGATTTGAGCGTACCCCCTCTCCTCTACTTATAAGCATTTGATTTGACTAAAGTACCATTTGGTACTAGCTCAATCATGCACTTTAACTCTACTTTTAATTAGTCGTCTATAGTCCAAACAGAGACTAATTTCAAATTTCGCGAAACTTTACTCAAAAATCCAATAAAATATAAAACAAATAAAAATATAATTTTTATTCGCATCCGACTTATATTTTATTTTTAATAAATCATAGAAGATTTATTAGGTACAAATCAGTCCCACTTGACTAAAATTACTATGTCCAAATTTCATAAAACTTTGACGGTTGTTTTGTCAAATTATTTCGCAAATATTGACACCAAAATTATTCGCTCGTGATTTATAAATTATTTTATTTTCATTTGGACTACCTAATAATATTTATTAGTTAATAACTGAAACTAATTAAAAAAAAGAAATTAAGGACCAAACCACACTTTTACCTTTTCTTTCTCCCCACTCCACTCCACGCCAATTCATATTCTTTTTTTCTTTTTCTTTTGTCTTTTATATATATATATATATATATATATATATCTCAACTTATATCCTTTGATTTAACATCGAAACTTTCGAGTTTCGACATTTTAACTTTGAGGTTTTATCCGAAGCATTAAACTCTCAATTTCGAGTGGTATATTGATATATCAATTTATACAACATTAAAGAGTATTCTCAAATTTATTATTTCCGTTCACACTCGTTTATTAAAATTTAAATTTTCAATTTTAATTTTAAACTCATGTATTACGATACTCTTTTACAGATATCTATAAATTAAATTTACATTTAAATTTAATTTACGTATTCCGAATTTATTAAATCACTTTCCGTAATTTAATTTAATAATCTTAAATAGTCAAATCTTACTATTATCCTTCGACTATTAAATTTAGTCTTTCCGAATATTTTTCTTAATATTCGAAACCTCAAATATTATTTTCAATATTTTAATTACTCCAATTTGATCTCGTAGCATATTCTAATTATTTAAAATTACGAGGTATTACACACTTGTCCATGTTTATATGATTTTTCTTGCTACGTGCTATATGTACAGTATACAATACGCTTTTCCTGTTGTTTTTAATCAGTATGGCTATATAGTTTGTATATAAACATGATGGTTTATATGTGTGCCGATCATATTTTTTCCGGTTTTCCTATACATGTGTTTACTGTTGGATATAATAATTTTTGTATAGTTCTTTGAATGCATTATATTCTTTAAATACTTATTATTAGGGATGTGCGTTCGGTTAGTTTGGTCGGTTCGGTCACAAACCGAACACCGAAGTTTGGTAAAAATCTCAAACCGAACCAGACCGAATTTTAATCTTAAATTACACCAAACCGAGCCGAAAAGTTCGGTTTGATTCGGTTCGGTGAAAAACCAAAATTTTTTGCTTTCTCTATTTTTAAATTTTTTATCATAAAATAAATTCTAATATTAAATAATAAATGTCTAATAAATATTTTTATATAGTTATTAACATAATTATATGTTGTTGAAATTTATTAACTTATATATCAACTATAATTAAAATATTACAACAAAAAAATATAAATTTACATATATTTATATATATTTTTTATTTTTTTATTGAATTGTTAGGTTTTTCGGTTTTTTCGATTTTTAAAATGCTCAAACCGAACACCAAATTTTTACCTAATTACAAACCGAACCAAACCATAGTCACCAAAAAACCGAACCGTAATTATAATTTCGGTTCGGTTCGGTGAAGCGGTTCGGTTTGGTTCGGTTTTTACACAGCCCTATTTATTATGCGAAAAAATTATATAGATTTTCAGGCTTATTACGATATCCAGAGCAACTACCGACATTCCCTAGCGCCGGTTTCGCCTCAAAATTGTGGATCGTGACAATATATTTATTTTAATATAATAGAAAAAGTAAATAATAGGTGTTTATTTTGTACATCCGGTACTTTTTTGAAAATATATCTCTGCTACATTTTGGCTTTATTATAGGGATAATGGTGATGTTGCATTATATAGGCCTAATTACTTAAAAATCACTCACCTTATAACTTTTTTCATTTATATCACGACCTAGAAAAAATTTCATTTATACTTTATTTTTGATTTTTATGTTTCGTTTGTACCTTAAGAGTAATTTTTTTTGACAATTTAATTAATTTAAAGATGAAAATATTAAAAACAAAATACATAAATGATTAACATTAACGTTTTATTAGAATATAGGTTAAAAATGAAGGACTAATTTAATTTTTTTTAAAAGAAAATAGGTCAATTCAATTTATTAGGGTAGAGATGAAACATAAAACTTAAAAATAGAGTACAATTGAAAATTTTGCTGTAGACTTGTGCGAATCAAATTTGAATTCTTGTTGAGATCTTTGCTGATGTGGCGCGAATCAATTGGTTTGTATGGTTGAAAATAAGAGGTCATGTGTTGTAGAAGTGGGGTTTTTTTCTCCGCATTTGGCAAGTGACGGGCACGACGTGGCAGCCAATGAATGCAATCGTACTAATCGTAAACTGTCAGCGATTCTGCGTGCTGTTGTAATTTTAGTGGCTGGTTCGTATTGCTATAAACTTTAACCATTTTAATATAGTTTTGTTATTTTTCCATAATAACATAATTTTTATTTAAATATATCAAAAATATAAATTTAAAAATTAAAGTGATTTAGTTATTATTATTTTAAAAAAAAAATTAATCCTTTAATTTAGTTGACTAACATAATAAAAATGGACCGAGCAATTAAATTATTGATTGAGATAAAAATAAAAGCCATATCATTTGATTTTTAAATAGAAAAAATTAAAATGTGAATTGGAACAAACGTTAAAGGCCTTAGAATAATTTACTCTTACAATTTCTATATGGTCTCCCTCAGCTTCTTTTTCCTTAAGAAACTCCTTCCAAAAAAATGTGATCATTAAATTTTAACTTTTGTATAATTGGCCCCTTTAAATTTTAATCCTGGCTCTACACATGTTTTTAATGCAATTCAAAATACAACCTTACCACTGGAGTATTCGGACATATTGGAAAAAAAATGAAAAAAAAATCATTCCTGGCTGCACACCTGGTGAAAAGAAGCTAGGGTTAATGATGGAATAAAGGATCAAAAAACCCCCTTAACTTGGCACAAAATATCAAATATGTCGAAGGTCATAAAACCGGATCAATTAAGCCCATTACTATGGCAAACCGGATCAAACACACCCTCCCCCACTCTCACCCCTGCATTTGAAATACACTCTCCATTAACAAATGAAAAAAAGTCAAAAGTAATCCTTGATTTTTATTTTATTTTCAAATTAACATTTAATAATTTTAAATTTCAATTTAACTCTCTATAATTTCAAAAGTTTATGTATCAAACAAAACTTTATTTAGAAATCTAGTGACATTTTTTATACTTTGTGCATATTATCTTAGCTTAATTACTTAAAAACCACCTACCTTAAACTTTTTTTTCGTTTATACCCTGACCTAGGAAAAAATTCATTTATACCCTGACGTATGTGTTTATGTTTCATCTCTACTCCGAGGCACTAAATTAACCTCTTTTCATTTAAAAAAAGTTTAAAATAGTCCTTCATTTAGAGAAAAATTTATTTTTAATTTATTTAGGTTAAAAATGGAGAACTATTTTAAACTTTTTTCTTAATAAAAATAGGTTAATTTAGTGCTTCGGGGTAGATGTGAAACATAAATACATACGTCAGGGTATAAATGAATTTTTTCCTAAGTCAGGGTATAAACGAAAAAAAAGTTCAAGGTGAGTGATTTTTAAGTAATTAAGCCTATTATCTTCTAAACCTATTTCGATTAAACCTTATTTCCTTCACTTGCAGTGCCGCCGCACCATCTTCTTTTGCGACCTTCTGCCGCGCTGATACCACCTGTTAGCAACCCGTTTCCACCATCGCCATCTAATCTAAACTTTAACAAACATCAATATCTATAAATCTAATTAAACTTCTGCCTCCATCAACTTTGATGTTGCTTCTGCTGTTTGAAACGAAGAACATAGCTTTCGGTGCTGGAATCGAAGAACAGAGTTGCATCATCTAATTCATTGATTCGGCGGTTACTGGAAACGAAGAACAATCCGCCGTTAACGGGAATGAACGGATAACAGCACCGTCGCTGCGCGCCAATCGTTATCCTTCAATTTTTCTTTGTTTAAAGCTTCACTTGACGATGGCACCAACAATTCGACGGCGGCAGGTGTGGTGGAGGTTTGTTTTAAGCTTCATCGTCATTCTTCATTTCTTCTTAATTGTGATGAATGTTGGGTTTGGTGCAGGTGTGGTGAAGGTTTGTTTAATGGCGGCAGCAAGAAAACCCCTATGAAAGAATGAGGAAGAAGATGAAGTTGGTTAGGTTAGATTTTGGAAGATTGGTGGAGGCCACGGAGGAGAAGAGAAGACCGACGCCAGTGAAGTTTTAGTTTTTTAGGTTAATTGGTTTTCTTGTGCTAATTAGGTTTATTAGGGCTAATTTTGGTTAATTGTGGGTTTCATTCATAAGGATTAATTGGAATTAGAATTAGGTTTAAGTATGATTAATTAGGATTAAGTATGATTATTTAGGTTAGAAAATCAATTCCACTCTCTTTTTATGTCAGAAGGATGTTTTTGACTGATTTTCGCAACTATTGGTGTTTTTCGACCCCAACTCACGAACTTGGACATATTTGATACTTCGTGCCAAATTGAGGGGGTTTTTTGATCCTTTTTTCGTTAATGATGTATTTAATCAAATAATTAGCGAAAATTTTCAAATTATTCCCTGCATGGGAAAATTTCCCATTTAATGTCAAAAGCCTCATGCAACTCGCACCATTCTTCTACAAGTTGGTGTAACTCGTAGAAGAGTTATGCGAGTTGCACACGTGGCTCTATCTGGCTGGTCAAGTGGAGCTACGTCACATTTTCAAAATGACTCATAGAAGTGATTTACGGGTCACTTTAAGCTATGAGCTTGAAATCATATGATTCCATGTACAAAGTCATAGGGAGAAGATTCTCCCAATTGAGAGAATTTTCTCCCTATTAATAATTTTTTAATATTTTTTATTTTATTTTAAATTAAAATTTGTTTATTAATTAAAATTTATAAATATTAGAAATTATTTCATACTAAAATTAGAACGTTAAAACAATTTCAATAATTAAAATGTTTAATATTTATAAATTTAAATTAGTAAATAATTTTTTTATTTAAAGTATATTCACATTTTAATAAATAAAAAAAATTAACATTGGGAGAAAATTAATTCCGATGGTCTTAAGTGAAAAAGTACACGTAAAACTGTTCTGTGAGTTGTATGGCACAAATTAAGAATTTTTATTAAACGGGGGCTAATTTAATATTTTTTGCTAATTAAACGGCTAAATACGTCATTAACCCAAGAAGCTAAGCGTAGCTAAGCGGAGCGAGGTTAGACAAACTACAAGGAATGGTGGTTTGGGGCACAAGAATATGTTGAAAATGAACCAAGCATTAAAAATGAAAGTTAGGTCGATTATAATTGCAATTTACAAATAAAGATTTACTTTGGTTAGGCTCATATAATTTTTTTGAGAAAATAACAAAAAAGCCACATTAACAACTCACTATTTCACATAATGCAATATTAATTAATTTATTTACTTTACTACAATTTTTCTTTTATAAAATACCAACTTCTATTGTTATTTTTCAACCAATACCACCTTTCTCCCAAACCAACACGTGTCCACCACATGTGTCTTATATAATAAAAAAAATCATAAAAAGGACCAAAAAAACCCATATATAAAAAGAACCATGCGTAATAAAAGGACTAAAAAAGCCTTCCGCTACACATGACTACCTTACCAAAATTAAATTTCACCATCTGCTATAATGAATGACCCGCGCATCACACGCGGGTCATTCTTAACAAATTTCAGGTGCACCTTTTGGTGCACCTGACATACTTTTTTTTTTATTATTATTTTAATATAAATTATATATTTATAGATTTATATATTAATTTAAATTGTACAAAAAATTTAGTTATTATATTTAAATTTTAAAAATATAAATATATTACTCTTTTTCTTTTATATCTCTAATGCATATTTGATACGTCTCTCATATATTGTATAATATATTTGTTTGATTTATATTTTTTGGATAAATATTCGATTATTCGAACTTATTTTCTTATTTTTTATATATATTTTTTATATTTATTTGATACATGTTTTAGACATATTTGATATATATTTGATACATTAATAGATATATTTATTATATTTTCTTATTTTTTATATATATTTTTTATATTTATATATATTTCTTATCTTTTATACATATTTGATATATCTCCGATACGTGATAGGTACATTTTTTAAATTTATTTAATAAATACATCTCTGATAAATTTAATTGTAATTCGAATATATTTTCAATACATCTCTGATACACATTTTATACATGATAGATACATATTTGATACATTAATTGAATTAACTGACTAATTCAAGTGGTTCGTTTTTATAATTTGAAAAGGTTATAAACATATATGTAATAATACTAATTAAAATGAACCAAATATTTATTGTTTTATATATATTTGACTGGTTTATTTTTATGATTTGACCGAAAGCCCTAGGTGGAAGGAAGGGAAAAAACGACTAGGAGTGCAAAATATTTGATACATCTCCAATATATATTTGATACATCTCAGATACATATGTGATACATTTTCGAAACATAATTTATACGTGATATTTATCCAAAAAAAGAATAAACATGATAGATACATTTTTTAAATGTACTTAATAGATACATCGCTGATACATAATTTATACATGATAGATACATTTTTTAAATATACTTAATAGATACATCGTTGATACATAATTTATACACGATAGATATATTTTTAAATGTATTTAAATAGATACATGATAGATACATTTTTACTAAATATATACACGGTATATATATTTTAAAAATATACTTAATAAATACATCGCTGATACATATTTTATACATAATAGATATATTTTTAAAATATATTAAATAGATAAATTGTTAATACAAATTTTTAACTATTTTATTTTGTATTTTTATATTTTTAAAATTTAGTTAATTTTTTAAATATATTTATATTTTTAAAAGTTAATTATTATTATTAAATATACTTAAATTTATAATATTAAAAATAAATTTATATATAATAAATAATTTTTAATATAATTTAATATAAAAATTTTATATTAAAATAAAAAGAATTTTTATTTTAAAGAAAAGACTCATTAAACTGATGCATGAATGAGTAAGCAGGGCTGACCCGCGTCAGCCCTGCATGGCCTGACACGCGTCAGGTCACCACATCAGACCTGACGCGCGTCCTTTTATAACAGTATAATTTTTTTAATAAAAATTTATATATTTAAAAAAAAAATCTATGTGTCAATAGTGGATAGGTGTTATTTATTTTTGTAGAGAAAAGAGGAATCTTCACTAATACCCGTGTCCCTATTCTAATGGAATGGTGCTAGTGAAAACTTTTTATGTTTTATGATAAGAATGATAAATAGGTGATATAGGTGGTAATGTGTGTAAATGTATATCAATTAGTTGGTATTTTTGTGATTTACTCAATTTTCTTAGGGCGAAATATAAATTTAGGAATAATAATTTGGAAAGCCTTAAGAAGAGAAGTAAAGGAACTTCTCAACTCGTTTGAATGGTATATGAAATGATGTTGAAGGAATTAGATATATTTCACTGCTAATTGCTTTGTTAGTGATGGTGGGAAAAGATTGTGATCATGTTCTTAGTACACCGACCGTGGACTAAATCAATCATGTTATAACATCTCATTAAAATGGGAGTATTCTTGTAAATCGTTATTTAAAAGTGTATGCAAATAATAAATAAAATTACAAGAATACCCTCATTTTAATGAGTTGCTATGATATGATCAGGGATGAAGTGGTAAACTTAATCTATATAAAAATTTCTCGATTATGGGATCATTTTACTAACATGAAAATGCTGGATTTGTTCTTTCTAGACTTTGGCAGCAAACACTGAACACTAATGAAGCTGTTGAATGGGTGTAGCCAAAGCTGTGGAACTGACAAAAACTATTCATCCTAATAAACCTCTCTTAACTTGATCAGCCTTTGGTCTAAATAACAAATATAACCCAATTTCTTAGAAAAATCAAAATACATGTGTGTTTTTTAGCTATTTAAAAAATGTTTTTTCAAATTTTAATCTAGACTGGTACATAACTATCATAACAAAAATTCCTATAAATTAACTGATGGAAGGAATGCTGTTCCTGAAATTATACAGCTTTGTTGGCTGTTGTGGAACAGATGGTTTCAATCTTCGTCGTCGGAGTTGAATGTGATCTTTTTAGCCTTTGGAGCATCTGCAGATATTTCTCTGAAGTGAGACCCATAAAGCTTCGATTCCTGCATACGTTATTTGACAAGAGACATAAACAACTAGCCAGCCATGAAAATAAAATCAAATAAAACAAAAACCGTCATTCTTCTACAGTACCTTTTTCTTCACATGAGTCCCGAACTTCAAAAGGGCATCGGGCACAACTTGCCCAGCTTCGCGGAGTACATTCACTAGCTCTCCAGCAAGTCCCTGGAGTACAGCTGTGTTATATTACTTGCCTGATTTTTGACCCACAATCTTAACAACGCCAATTAGTTACCTTATTATGATGCGTAAAAAACGTGTGGGCAACACCCTTCTTGCCAGCCCGTCCAGTTCTCCCAATTCTGTGGACATAATCTTCTGTAGTGAGTGGAAAACTATAGTTGATCACCACTTCAACGTCTGGAACATCTAATCCTCTAGCAGCAACATCAGTAGCTACCTACAATTTCATATATAACAACAATTTATACATTACACAGATCTTTGAAGTCGAACCGTCTGCATTTGTACTCATTTCTGTTGCCCAAATAATTCATTCACTGATCTACAATTTTTGCACAGTTAATCCAACATTTTTAGTCTTGGTCGATTCCAGCAATAGATATTTATGCTTTTGGAAAATTAATCATTAAAATGGAGAACAGAAGATAAAACTAAAGAAACCTTAATCTCTTTCGCTTATACTAATTCAGCTGTAAATTGCATGTAATACCAGATTCTTTGAGATTAGCTTAGTAAACAAAAGATTGTGTATCAAATGACTTGGATAAGAAATAGTTATGAAAAAATGGCCAGTTGAATTGAGTTTACTTTGTCTTCCTTTCTCTGAGCAATTCACCAGCCACCAGCCACCAAATTCTTCTTTTCCATTTTTACCAGTCCATGAAATTACCTTGTCACTAGAAAAATATAACCCCTAGTTCTTAAATATCTGTTCATTCATTATTGCACATTGTTTTTGATATTCTAGTCATTTTTTAAGGAACTCGTAGAGGCAATAGTTATATAAGTGTAACTTGTTTCCGTCATTTTATTTAAACTTAGAATTCTATTAAAACATTAATTCTGATTACGAATGATATGCTATCATCTAAATCAGATGGAAAGTGCATTGTATTTATCTTTGAATGAATTTGTAAAGTGTTTTGATATTATCAAACACGATTATTCAGGAACTTAGTTTTATTAAAATAAGAATTCTAAGTTGCTAATGAATACAATGAATAAATCAATTTAAAAAAACATGTGCATATCTTTATGTGGGATAAAAAAAAAAAACCTCCACGTTAATCAAAAAAATAAAATTCCACATTAATTATGTTTGGCCTAATCACTCAAAAAACCCTCACCTTTAATTTTTTTTTCAATTCCACCCCGACGTTGAAAATTTGTCAATTTTACCCACTTTTGAATTTTCCGTTTTCAATTGTACCCCAATTTTTTAATTTTTGTTAATTTTTTAACTTAAATGATGAAATCATTCAATTAACTAAGTTTAAACATGAAATTAAATTCTTTTTTATTCAAAAAAGTACAAATAAGTCCTTTATTTTTAAAAACTAACTAAAACCCATAATCATATTAACACTAACTTAAATTCCTAATTAATTTTACTAAATTTAAATAAATTTTAAAAACATACAATTAATATATGCTAGACATGGAGAATGTTTTAAACAAATGTCCAAACGAAAAAGACGTTAATTTAATTTTTCAGGGTACAATTGAAACACAAAAATTCAAAATAGGGTAAAATTGACAAATTTTCAACGTCAGGGTATAATTGAAAAGGGGATAAAAGGTCGGGGTTTTTTAAAACATTAGACCATTATGTTTTGAATGAGAAAGAAGATGGTACAAAGTTATCCTACGAACTGTTATTTATGTAATTACAGGCAAACGTTCCAAATAGAGTGGTTCAACTTACCAGAATTTAAAAGAACATACCGACTAAGTGTACCCCCAACGTATTCTTAAAAAATAACTAATGTATTCTGTATTTGTTCACATACCACGAGCCAAAAGGCTCGTCGTGTTCCTAGTAACTAATGTTCTATATATATCTCAAATATATTTTTCAACCTTCTATCAATCACTTTATAATTTATATATATTTAAAAATTAGTCACCCTCTTGTCAATTGTCCCTTAAATGTTACCTTTAAAATTTTAACCCTATTTTTCGACACCTAACCAAACACCACCAGTTTTCCTAGTTCATGAGGATTAATAATTTTAAGAGTTTATAAATGTTTTGCCTTAAATTGTTTCATTTATGGGAAGAGAAATAATAAAATTAAAGCATTATGCTACTTGGAACTGTGTTGGCTAAATTCATCAAAACCTTGGACTCTTTTCGACACGATTGCTAAAAACCTCCAAGGTGTAATTCTTAAAAGAGCTATAATCTTTTCTGTGTTTTCTTATCAATTCAAATCTGAAACTTTTTGATTAATTATAACTTCTAACCTATTGAAACCGTAAATACATTGGTAGAACAGTATACCTTAAGCTGTCTTGCATCGTAATATGACTCTTGCAGAATTGAAATGAATATATACTTGCAATTAGAACTTCAATTTGCAATATTTACCATCAAAGGACAGCTTCCCGTTTTGAACAATGATAGTGCCTTAGTCCGTTGCTCTTGTGCTTTGTTTCCATGTATGGAAACAACCTTCCAGCCACTGCAACACCAAAAAAGACGGAGAAAGGGACATAAGTATGTTAAATTCGTTAAGCAGTTTTTCAGTTGTATTATTAATTGTCTATTCTCTTTCCAAAAAAAAAATTGTCTTTGGTAAAACATAATGCAGATCTCAATAAATCGACCTTTTTCTTAGCATTCCATCAAGGCGCTCAGCTTCCTTCTGGTACAAGGCAAAAACTAGTACTCGGTTCCTGATCATATGCACATCTCAACCAGTGAACATTTAGTAGAAATAAGCATAATCTTATAGAACCTAAAAACTGTTAACTTCTAGCTTCAATAATCTAAAATTAACAACTGAAATCAAACATATGAAAACCAGAATGAAACCTTCCTTGCATGTTATTTGTCATAAGAAGACACAATCACTTTTCGTTTCTACACAAAATCCATAGACAATTGATAAGATCAAGTGATTTCTGAAAAACTCTTGATATTTGTTTCAGTTTTTAAATCAATTTGGTATCTCAGAAGTAGTAACTGGCAGAACCAACTTTCTGTTTGTAAAACATAAAATTGTTATTTTCTGTTATAACTAAAAAGAAATTGCATTTCATTTCTTATAGATTACGATGACTTACATCAATAACATACAAATCATAAACCTTAACTTCTCCTATAAAGTTTCAAAAATTGAAGTTATTGTGAATTTCTATTTGGCAAATCAAGTAGATTGTTAATTCAAAAAAACCCATTACTTTAATACCCACTTTATCATAGTTTAAAATCAGGCCAAGCTGGATTGAAGAGAGACCAAACAGATCCAATTTTTCAGATTTGTAATCGGGAAACTAAAAATTTAGAGCAAGAATTGAACCAAAAGCCCCCAATTATTCTTTGATAATGCTATCAGACTGCCACTGTTACATGATTTTTTCTATTCATTCTGACTTGCTATCATACAAGGTCTAGCTCGAGTAAGATGTGTGCAAGCATTCTCCTATGAAGAACAGACACAGGTACGGGTAGGGCACGACGAACGGCATTTTCTATAAAATTAGACACTGAGGGGACACAGAAAAACAATTATGTATTAAGGTATATATATATATAAAAAGTTATAGAAATTTTAAAAATAGAATAAGTGAAATACATTAAATCTAAGAAAAATAATTAAGGTATGTTTTTTGTGTTCAAATTGAAGAAATAAGAAAAAACTAGAAGAGTAGGATTGAACAGTGGGCTGCGTTTTTGCTTTTAAAAGAAAACGGTGTTGATGTTTTAAAAAGAATTGATGTTTTAAAAAATAATAGGAGAGCTAGATTTATGTTTTAAACAGGACCATAACTATTTTAAAGATCTCTTGTTGCGTCCCATGGCATGTCTACAGCGTGTCTCCCGATGTGTCCCAGGCGTGTCTCGTGATGTGTTCCCGGAGTGTCCCCCTCCTTTTCAACAGTAAATTTGTGGTGACACTTATTTTGTCGTGTCCCCGCAGTTTTGAAGAGTCCCCTGCATATGTCACCTCCAAGAAGTTTCTGGTGCTTCATAAGTATTCCCATATATGCCACTTAGTAATGAATGATGTGCAGTGAACAAGCCTCACAACTTTAAGTGTTAAAAAAGATCGAGTTAAAATCAGAGACATGCCTGATAAGAGATAACTAATTTCAAATAAGCTCAAAGAGATGTTACTAATGAGAGTGACAGCAGGTTTGATTGCCAACAGCTCCGAATTTAAGTGCATACAAGTCAGAAGTAAAATCACACAACAAGAGGATCATGACAACACAGATTTCAAGAAAAAGTTAACATCTCAGGTTATTTCTTAGAATTTAGTCCTTTGTCAAATCGAGATTGGAATCGAGAATCGAAATGCTTGATTAGTGAATCAAGAATCAGGAATCGAATCATAAGATTTGGTCTATATTTTTAATATTATTTTAAAAATATTTACTTGCATAAATTATATGTAAATTTTATATATCTCTAAATTTGAACTATATAATTATTTATCACATGAAAGTCTTAGCAAAATAGAGGATCAAGGTTGAGTCAATTTGAGTTACAAATAGCCATTGTAGTTTTCATTAACTAATTACTCTTTAATATCAACATATTTTCTGGTTAGTTTTCTCTTAGCAACACCGAAACAAGTTCATTGTAGCCAATTTTTTCATAGAAAAAAAAAGGAGTGGAGTTATCAAACCAATAGATTAAGAAACCAAACTATAAAACATGCACATGCAACAAATAAAGCATAAAAGAAAAATTCACATATGAAAGCAAGAATACCTTTGAGAATTGTGATATTTTTCTAACAAAGCAAGTAATCGATTGTCACGGTGATGATCATCCAAGACCTACATTCAGAGAAGTGAAGGTGTGATGTAGACTGTAGTAGCAGTGGTGTCAACACAAAGCATTATATTAGTGTAGCATACAAACATGTTAAATATCAGGAAGTTTAATTGCAGGCATTGAGAAACGAAACCTCAACAATTTGCATGACATCATGGTTGGCAGCAGTGTCCTCTGAACCTACAACTACCTGAAAGAAGCTCAATGATTTCGCTACATGCAGATAACTAAACAAAAGAACTTATAAGAAGATCCCACACCTTAACAGGGTTAGGATCCATGTATTCCTCGGCCAAGTTATGAACATCTATAGGCCATGTAGCGCTGAACATTATCATTTGGCGAGCTACATAGGTTAAAATAATTTATATCAATAATCAAAAGAATGTGTATGCTACCCTAAGACTATTTATATGAAACTTACAATCTATCAGAATGAACTAAACAGATAAACTTTAAGACTTAACTAAAAAGATTATCATAACTCTAAGCTCATTTGTACATTAGAATGTCTCCCATTATTTACTTAATGATAATCCCTGAGTCCCATAAACTCATTAGCTGTTTACCTTTTTAGCCATCCAATATTAGATCAAAAGCTGAAGGTTAAGCTTTTGACTTACTTAAGTTATCATGCGTTACAAATACAAAGTACATATAGCTAATTAGGAAGAGAAGAGACTAATTGATGCAGAAAAACATTGAACAGTATGCCCAGAATTGCTAGCAACTATGTTTTTAGTAACCATAATTTGGTTCTTTCATGTTGATGATTCTATCAGGAAGACTATTGAGTGAAACGTGGAAGAAGACAGTCAACATCCACAGAAATATGTTAGTTCTTCAATCAAATACCAAAAAGGAACAGGCATAGAACAGTATATGACATATTAAACAATTAAATTTTCTGTATAGAGACTGAATTAGTAGAAGCGCAAACTTGGTTATGAATCACAATCATTCAGCCTCATAAAAAAAATGAAATGAAGTATATCACAGAACATGAAATAGCAACTTCTCGGAATAAGAACCAAAAACATAAACGACTTGGATTTTAAAATCACAGAATAAAGTAAAGAGTATGAACTGGAGTTCTATTCATTAAATGATTTCAGGGAGGGATGGTAATTTAAGAGGAAAAGACATGACAATATCAAGGAACCAATTATTTTAGTAAGACAGGGGTATCAAGAAACCAACATTTTCTTTTTCTTATTCTTCTTTTCACTATGAATAAAGAGATCAATGTGAAGAGGGGGAATAACAATTCACATACCAGAACATGTCTTGCTCAAAATGGAGCGAACTTCCTGTCTAAATCCCATATCAAGCATTCTATCTGCTTCATCAAGAACCTGCATGTGTTGATGTGAAAAATAAGACTCAAATGTAAACAGCAAAATTTGATTCCTGCAACTGCAACTTCTGCTGCTTACTTCTTTGTTTAGACTGTAATAGTGTAATGCATAATAATCAACCTGAATTTTGCAAGGAACCCATAACATTTAAGCAATAAAGTTTCCTACATGATCATCTTTATATGCAACTAAATTCGGCAAAACCTTTACAATATCTAAATTTACAAGTTTCTTCACATCTAACATCAACATAATAAGCGCATGTTTACAAACAAAAGGGAGTAATATTTAGTAGAACCAAATTACAGATAAGTATTTTTTTTTCCTTTTCCTGTGACATCATTTATATTTTCTGATAATCTGATGTTTCTTCAGAGCATAGTTATTAAAGGTGAAAAGGTGCTTCAAGGCGCCAAGAGGTCCTAGTGCCAGAGAAGCGAGGCGCCCGCCTTTCGGAAGAAAGGCATTCGAAAAAAAAAAACAATACAATGTATAAAAAGCATCATGATCATAATTGGTTGTTTTTTCTTACTGTTGACCTCTTTCTAAATGTTCCAGTTATAGTTTCAGTTATGGTTCATGTTTGCAGATTTAAGAAAGAAAAAGGTTAAAACTTGTTTGTTGAAGTTGGTGAAGTGAAACTGATAAAAGGTCAGAGGATGTGATGGCCTGTTACTGATCAATAAAGAGAACGTTTCATTTATTTGAAGAAGGGGAAATGTTTAAACATAGGCTTAAATACTATGAATATATTTGAACTTTTTGTTTCTATCTTTAACATTTAATATCTAACTCTCTCTTCCTTAAACTCTAACAACAACACATCCTTTCTTTTTTTTTCTCTAATGTTATTCTCTTTCTACTCTCTTTGAACCTTCATTTTCTGGAGTGTAAATATGGATCTAAAAACTTCATATTAACATCCATGCTTATCAAGTTAGCACTTTTCGTCAAAAATCAACATTCCTTGAAGGATACGACACAAAAGTGCTTAAGAGTCTGAGGTGCGCCTTTCACAACAGTGCTCAAGAGTCTTTTGAAATTCATTAACCAAATATTGTGGCACACAGCATAATGTGATGTTTTAGAGCTAATTGATGGAATGATTTTGTGTAGAACCGCATAACTAAGCAAATCGAAAAGCTCTAGATCCGTCAATTCTGGCTCCATCGAATTTTAGTTTTTTTCAGAAATATAGCAGTCTGCTTAACAGTGAGGCAAAAATGTCTTTCACTCAAAACCCAAAGTAAGAGCTCACTAAATGAAGCCAGGTGCAAAAAATTTAAGTGATTATCCAAGAAAGCAACAGACATAAGATTCAAATAAGATAATGAATTAAAACCAGAATTGGAAGAACATAAGTGTGTGAAGAACAGATTTAGTAAAATTAAAAAAAATGGGGAAAGTAGAACAGTGAGATAAGAAGAAAAGAAGCAAGAATTAGAAAAGGGGAATAAGAAGTCAGAAAGAAGAGAGAATGCATATGCCGTAATTAACTTAGCATTAAGGTTTGATTGAGTTGAGTTGAGTCATACCATTGAAGAAAGAAGAATCATGATCCACAAAAGAAGAATCAAACAAAAATAAGATATGAGCATATAACTAAATGAAACCAAAAATAAGATATGAGCATATAACTTAATGGAAGGACCAAGCCAATCTAACAAATATAGTCTTCCTTGATCTTTGAAGAAAATGAACCCTTTCCTTTATCTATTACATTTAATGTATTTTTACTTGAACTGCATTTAAGGCCTTAAGCATGAAGTTTGGGGAATTTTAACTAACTTATCTAAGCTGCCTGCACCTAAAGCACATCAAATACAAGATAAAAGGAAGATGATAATCTGCAATAGCTTACTTACCACGAAAGATACTTCTGTTAGGTGGCACACATTCATTTCAATCAGATCCTTCAATCGACCAGGCGTGGCAATGACAATGTCCTAAAACAAGAATACACAATAAGTATGACAGCAAGTGTAGCACAACAATCAAACACATACGAGAAATGCGAGAATCGTACAACACCAGACTTGAGAGTAGATATTTGGGGTCCCTTGGATGTTCCTCCATATAAGCAAACTGACTTCACACCACAAGGTTGTCCAGCATCTTGCAGAACAACAAAAATCTGCAGCCAAAAAACCATATGAATTGCCTTGCTTGTTAGTCAATAATACACACATAACATAGTTATATGGGAGCCTTACTTGGTCAGCTAATTCCCTCGTAGGGGCGAGCACAAGACAAAGAGGATTCGCCGCCCTCTTCTGCTGCTTTCGCTTGCTCAAAACATGCATTACCGCTGGTATTCCGTACCCCAAAGTCTTACCTGATCCAGTCTTTGCAATCCCAATAAAATCACGCCCATTCAACAGAAAAGGCCAAGCATGAGCCTGAATTGGAGACGGATTCTTAAAGTTTTCGCAGCATTTCAAAACAGTATCGGGCAATTTCGACTCGGAAAACGACTTTAAAGGCTCATATTTTGCTTCTTTCACATCCTTCCCGGTCACCACAATTTTCTCTGCATCATCGCCTTCTTGGTTCTCTGTATTATTGGCTTCATGGGTTTCCTTATTCTTCTTCTTCTTCTTCTTCGGTGATTCTGTTTCCTCAAGCTTTCTCTTCAGATTTAGTTCGGATGACTTATTCTTCTTTTTCTTCTCCTTTTTATGATGTTCTTCTTGCTGGGCAGCTGGCTCGTTTTCTTGAAGCTTTTTACCCATGGCCGCTGCGAATGAATGAAACACACAACAAAGTGGGTTTTATTAGGGTTTTAGTGCTTTCTTCTTCTTTTCTCCCCAAATTACTTTTACGTTTACTTCAAAATAAATAAAGGATCAATTCAACCCCTGCATTTAGCACAAAGTATCAAAAAAAACAATTGTAGGAAAATGGACAAACCAATTCACCTCTTTGGCGAACCGGGTCAAATACACTAATCTCAAAAAAAAACAAATAGAGTTTTTTATATGAAATACTGTTTTTGTCTAAACTAAATTACACAGAAAAAACGTGAATCACCCAAAATAATCTCAGGATTACGATCTCAAGTTTGCTTTTAGATATATACGTTTTATTCTTTTTGTTTTTAATTTTTATACTTTTGCTTTTTAACAAATACTATTACTCCACTAAATTCTTTCTATTTTGATTTCATAGCAGCCAACTCTAACTTCTTCATCATTTCAAACCATAATTATATCATCTCAAATCCTAATCTTGAAAAGACAGAAGAAAAGTTGCCGCCGATTTGGAGACCCAACTACTGCCGCCGGTGATGAAACGGAGGAACAAACGGTTGCCGCGGATCTTGAAAAATGAGCAAGCTGCCGTGGTCGGACCTGAGGGATCCTTTGTTTTATGACTAGAAGATGAGGAACTGCCGTTCTTTTTAAAGAAAAAGGAGAATTCGTTGCTTCGCCAGAGTTTAATCAGAAGAAGAGGGAGAAATTAGAAATGGCAGAATTCAGGTGAGTTTAGATAATGAATTGATTGAGCGTTGGATGTTGATTCCAGTATCTAGATCAGGAAGTAAGCTTAGTTCCTCCATAAAAGTTAGGATAAACGGTTGTGCGGCGGCTTTATTTACTGCTGCAGCTGTCGTTAGTGAGCCACAAATTCAAGTATTTTGGTGATGAATGAAGTTTTTGATTTATAATTTTTATGACCAGGTTTGCTGTTGGTTAACCAATAATTTTAGATTTAAAAACAACCTGCACTCTAAGTGTTTGAAGATATGCTTATGAAAATTGTAATATTTTTGGGTTTTAGGTAAATAATGGTTAACATTCGGTAAACCGTTGGGTAACTTCTAATAAATGTTATTTTGTAAATATTATTAATAAAATAGTTAGTTAAATGTTGTTGAATTTTATTTTGTTGCTATTTAACCAATGGTGTACTAAAGGTATACCAGTTACCTTGTTTTTAGTACACTGTTAGTTTACAAATGGTTAACTAATGGTTAATCAATAATTTTGGATTTAAAAAAAACGATGTAAGTTTTATTGGACGGTTGCTCTTGCGGTGATGAAGGCGGAGGTATTTGTAATAAAATTTTCAACTAGTTTAACAGAAATGGAGGTTTGAATTTGTTATAGTTTTGTTTGTTGGTCAACCAATGGTGTTAGTATACCGCTAGGTAACTAAAATCATATTTCTGAGATTAAAAAAATTATTTTTGAGAATAACAAAAGTCATTTTTGCAAAGGAAAATACAAATTGTATTTTTAAAAACAAAATTTGAGGTAGTATTCTTGATACTATTTTATCTCCTATAATAGCATTTAACATAAATGCCACAATTAGGTTTCAAATTTTGCCGTGTTAAATTTTTTTAGAAGCATTTTATATAAACTAGTATTGCTTTACGTGCTACGCACGTGGCTCGTAATGTGACATGTCAATAATTATATAATTTTTAATTAATAATAGTTTAAACTAATAAAGTTTTTATATACTTTTAAGGGATAAGTGTAATTAAAAAACGACTTTTATTTATTTAATGTTCATTTTTTTTTCAGTATTGCTTTACGTGCTACGCACGTGGCTCGTAATGTGACATGTCAATAATTATATAATTTTTAATTAATAATAGTTTAAACTAATAAAGTTTTTATATACTTTTAAGGGATAAGTGTAATTAAAAAACGACTTTTATTTATTTAATGTTCATTTTTTTTTCTTTTCATTTTGTCCCCCATAGCCAAATGTATTTAATTTTATGATGGAGTAATAACCAAAAAAATATATAAGTTTGATTTATGTAGCGTAAGGATCTAAAATAGCTATTTCATAAAAAAAATTATGATATAATGGAATTCCTAATCCAATTATGATTTCGATAAGTGGTCGTATATCTAATTCAATGAAGAGTTTATATTGTTCATTAATACAAAATAAATAATATTAGAATTTATAAAATATAGTATTCTATATTAAGCAACGAATATAAAGCCCAAAAATAATCAAAAGTTATGGCCCTAGCACAAAGTAAACGGTGATAGAGTTTGTATCTATTATGTTTTTTTTTAGGGAAAAGGAGATTATATAAATCAAGAAGCTGTAAAATCAGCCATTACAAATTGTTCAATAACATTTGGGACACTTCCCATCCAAATTGCAATCTGGTCTACTTCTCTAAGAGCCAAACTAGCTAAAGCATGTGCAGTCTTGTTGATGTTCCTGCCTGCAAAGAAAAAACCTTCACAAGTCTCTTTATTAACCATACTATAACAGTCCAGACCAATTAGGCCAACATCATTACAAGGCAAATCTTTCGAATTGAAGGTATCCACTACAACCTTTGCATCAGAATAAATGACAAAGGGAGTTAGATTAGCTTCTTTTGCCAAGCTAATGCCATCTCGAATTGCATAAGCCTCTCCTAAACTAACTTCAGCAATTCCTTCATATCTTCTATAGCCAGAAGCTTGAACCATACCATTCTTGTCCCTGATAACAGCAGCTGTACTATAGCATTGATTCTGACTATCAAACCCAGCATCAACATTAACTTTGAATAAGCCTGCTCTTGGTGGAATCCACCTACTGTCTTGGTCTGTCCTTCTAACCTCCTGGCTTCTTCTCTGCCCAGTGAATGAAGCAGATTGGTACTCTTCCACATAATCTTTCGCCCAGTCTATAAGTTGGCCTTCTGGTTTGGAAACCTGCTGAAACAGAATGCACTGTTATGCCAGATAAGCCACAGCAAGACACAAAAGATCATAAACTTCTGTTTATCTAAAGCCTTATGAGCTTGGTAAATCAAATCATGCATATGCCATCCTCTGTCAGGTTTCAATCTATATGAGTCCTCCCATCCTTTCCAAACCATATTAGCTTTCTTGCAAAACCACAAGGCATGAATGAGGGATTCTGGATCTTTACAACAGACAGGGCAGGTCTCATCCACCTGCATTCCCCTATGCCTCAAATTCGTTTTAACTGGTACCCAGTTATTGAAGCTCTTCCAAATAAAAATTTTGACCTTAGAAGGTAACATTAATTTCCAGAAAAACTTTCACCATCTCATTGTATAAGTAGGATCAGAGCCAGCAGCAGTATCTCCCATCTCTCTAGCCAAACGATACCCACTTCTAACACTGTACTCCCCTTTTTTTTTTATCAAAATGCCACCTAATCTCATCAGACATGTCTGCATTAGCTAAAGGAATACGAAGTATGCATTGAGCATCCTCCTCTACAAACAATCTGTTTATTAAATCTTTATCCCACTGCCCATTCTGTCTAAACAGCTCCTTCACTCTAGCCTCTGGATCAATCGCAGGATTTTTCAGAAGCCTAAAGGTCTTCTCCCTTGGAATCCATCTGTCAGAGAGAATTTTAATATTCTCCCCATTACCAATTCGCCATCTAGTGCCTGCAATCAGAATCTCTTTTCCCCAGCAAATACTCTTCCAAGTATATGAAGAACTTCTAGGACAATCAGATTCCAAGAAAGAACAGTTTTTAAAATATCTCCATTTCAAAATTTTAGCTACCATACTTTCAGGGTGTTTCAAGATCCTCCATCCTTGCTTAGCCAAAAGACTTTTATTAAACAACTCCAAATCTTTAAACCCCATACCTCCACTACACTTAGGTTTAGAGACAACACTCCATTTAGCCCAATGAATCTTTCTAGCATTCTCCTTACTCCCCCACCAAAAACTATTGCATAAATTTTCTATTTCCTTGATAAGAGCTTTAGGAAATTTAAAACAATTCATATAATAAATGGGTATAGACTGAATAACAGCCTTAAGCATGATTTCCTTGCCTCCAGATGAGAACAAACTATCTTTCCACCCTTGAAGTTTATTCCAAATCCTATTTTTGATGGAAATGAAACTATCACCCTTTCTCCTGCCTACTGCTGAAGGCAGCCCTAAGTACTTTTCATGACAAACTACCACATTCATCTGCATAAACTGTTGAATTGAATTATAGATAAACTGTTGTATCGATTATGTTATTCTGTATTAATTATAGATAATCAAGAATTTTTATATTCTGCAGTTAGTCTAGCATCATTATCTGATTTAATTATATCAAATTTGAGATGAAATTGGTCAAAGCAGTAAAAGTTTGAATAAGAATTTGATTGTTTGTATAGTTCTATGTTATCAAATTGTAAAAGAAGGAAAAAATAGGAATGATAGAATTTGCCAACTTGAAATTTGTACAATTTTATATGTTAATGAAACGTAAAACAAATCTACCAATTTGATTTAATCAAGAGTTTGTGCACTACAGTTATTCTATTATCACTATTTAAAAATAAAATAGTAATAAGGACAATAACGTAAAAGTGCCTATCCCCCCCCCATCCGTGCTTTTATATATAGTATAGATGAAACTAAATAAATGCCATAATAAGATATATTTGGTGTATGCACCTTAGGATCACTCGTTAGGTATAAGCAATTAACTTTCCACTGTCAGCTGACCTAATTCAACATGCATATGCTTATGATACTTACAACTCGATCTGCTTCATTAACACCGGTAATCAAGCAGTTCTATTGTTGCCCAATAAATAACTCGTTCCAATAGATCTCTTTTGGCTAATTTTCATACTTAGTGCGATTTCTGAATTTAAAACCATTAAATACTTGTAAACTCACAACACTGCTATTTTTGATACTTATTCATGTTGTATGTGTGATAGACTCCCCATGGTCTTGGTCTGACTGTTTGACAGTTGGTTGGATCAAACACACAAAACAAATAAGATAAAACATCAATACATGCTTCTTTTATAAACTTCTAGGTTCGGGAACCTAGTTCCAAACAAAGCATTCAATCATATAAACACATAGCACTTATGATCTCTTTCTTTTTTAAGACCGTATGAACAATTCTCACATTGAGAAACGTTTAAACTTCTCTTTTAGAAGTCATTTTAGGTATATCCATACTTAAAGAAAATCACTTTATATTATGGCCAAATCCCCAAAAAAGGCCCAAACTTTGAAGAAAGTTTCACAAAAGTTTAAAACTTTCAATTTTATCCAATTTGTCCCGAAATGCATGATTTTGTTTCAATTTTTTCCAAGTCTCAATTTTGAATTGATTTTGCATATGTGGCGCTGACCAGGCATGCCACACGTATGCCACCTGGGTGAATGCAATGTAAAAAGTCCAAATAAATTCTTAATTTTTTAAGAAATAACATTTACACCCTCAAACTTTTAATCGTTTCAACCTAAAGATTAAATTTTTTACCAATTTTATATTTATAATTTTTTTTGAACATTTTAACCCTCTTCTTCATTTATTTTATCTATAAATAAATAAAATATATAAATTAAAACTAATTAAATAATCATCCCGTCCCCCTTACATACAACAATTTTTCCGACCATTTAAAAAAAATTAGAAAAAAATTAATTTTTTTTCCGAGGAGCCTCCTCCTCGTGGAGGAGTAGATCTACTCCTCCGGTGAGGAGCAGACCTGTTCCTCACATGAGGAGAAGCAGCTCCTCGCCTGAGGAGCAGAACTGCTCCTCGTTTGGAGCAGATCTGCTCCAAACGCATCGGAGCTGCTGCTCCTTAAAAGAGGAGGAGCAGTCGCTCCTCTGATTTCGAAAAAAATAAAAAAATTATATAAAAAAATTAGTGTATAAATTTTTAATTTTTTAGATTTGTTTGTTTAATTTAATCAAAAAATAGTGTTAGAGGTGGAACGGTCGGAAAAGACAAACATATTTTAGTTATTTTAAAAAATAAAAATTAATTTATATTTAAAAATTCAGTTTAATTATAATATTGATTATTTAGAGTATTTTTAAAAAAATTAAAAAAAAAGGTGAAATGATTTAAAGTTTAAGGGTATAGATTTTTTTTAAAAAGTAAGAACTTAAATTAATATTTAACCTGCTGATAGATATGGTGGCACATTATGTGGCACGCCACATCAGCGCCACATAAGCACAATCATGTGCCAATTGAGACTTGAATAAAATTGAAACGAAATCATGCATTTCAGGACAAATTGGATAAAATTAAAAGATTTGGACTTTTGTGAAACTTTCTTCAAAGGTTTGGCCTTTTTTTGGTTATTTGGCTTTATATTATACACTTAATTGTTAAAACAATTCCAAGTCATATAACAATTCGTTTAATTAACTTCCGATCCTAGATAACAAAACCTCTTTTTTCTCTCTAAAAAAACCCTAGCCGCCAAGAGTTTTCTTCTTATTTCTTCTCCGGCTGCTGTCAATGGTTTGATTTTTGTTGTTGACGGTAGCCATCCCTTTATTTATGTTATTTTAATTTGATAGAATATAATAAATAGCGACTCTTTTTCATTTTTTTGATGGATTAAAACCTATCAACGAAGCGCAATTCATTTACCAAGAAGTGAAGATAGATCGAAGATCTTTCATCAATAAAATGGAATCGTTTATGAGCTATATTAGTTTTATTTGTTTTTCATTGTTTGTTTTTTTTCTGAATGTTTTATGTTGTCCTTTCATTATGAAAGGTTTGTTGTCCTTTCTCTGTGAAAGGTTTGTTGTCTCCTTTTTATGTAGGAGTTTGCTGTCTCTTTTTTATGAAGGAGTTATCAAGTGGTGATTGAATGGAATGCTCTGAGTTTGTGGGTGATTGGATAAGTTTTGATCGACGAGTGATCGAAGACTGCACTTATTTAGCGAAACAGTTAATAATTTATTTTTATTTTCGTAAGTAAGATCTGCGAATCAGGCAGCATGTTGTCTGTTCCATGTCAGGTCATCGGATTTAGTTTTCGAATTATTCCGAATTTCTTACAAATGTAACTGTTTCATATTCGATTTAATGAGATTTGATGATTTCAAAAAAAAATATAACAATTCGTTTAGCAAAACCGATTGCTAAATCTTTTAAACCGTTTAAACGTCCACTTTATATCTTTAAAAGTCCGTTTAAAACGTTTGATTTTAATTTTAAAACCCCTCTTTTAAACATTCATGTTTACGTTTAAAACATTGGCCAAATACTGTAAAATACAAAAGTTCAAACTTTTCAATTTATCCAATTTGTCCTAAAACATAAAAATTTCGTTTTAATTTTGTCCAACTTTCAATTGGCACACGGTTTTGCTGATGTGACGTGCCACACAATGTGCCACTATGGCAATTATTAGGTTAAAGTGCAAATAAATTTTTAATGTTTATAAACTTACCAATTTTATACTTATAAATATTTTTAGCACATTTTATCGTTTTCTTAATTTAAATATCAATAATTAAATAATATTATAAATCAAAACTTAATTAAACTAATTAAATACTTTGAATCCCGATTAAGTCAATCAAACTAATTAATTTTATTAAAAACTTAAAATCTTCAAATTAATTTTCACAATTAATAAAACCTAACTAAGTATAATGAAAACTATTTAATAAACCAAAATATATTCAATTAAAGATTTAATTAATTTAATTTTTTAAACTATAGAAAAATTGAACCCAGTTGAACTGGGTTCAATTTTTTTTTTTAAATAAATCTCTAATTAGATTTGTTTGGTGTATTTAATTGAGTTTTTATTACACTTAGTTAAGTTTTATTAATTGAGAGTAAATATTTGTTCTTTCCATTTGGGAAGAACGGTAGCCGGAAAAAATTTGTGACGGTGTTGGTAGGGGCGGGTAGAAAAAATTGGAGCGGCCAAAAAACGGTGCCGGTGGTGGAAGTCGGAGGAGTACGATAAAAATATTAAGAAACAGATGAATTATTCGTAATAAAATTATTTAGATTTGATTGAGTTATTTTTTTAATTAAATTTTAATAGTTAAGTTGAACTGATTTAAAGTTTGAGGGTGTATTTTTTTTTAAATGAAGAACTTATTTGCACTTTAACTATTAATTACCATGGGGGCATACGTGTAGCATGCCTCGTAATCACCACGTAGACGCCACATCAGCAAAATTGATTGTCAATTGAGGGGTGGACATTATTGAAATGGAATCCTGCATTTTAAACAAATTAGATAAAATTGAAAGGTTTGGACTTTTGTGAAATTTTCATGAAAGGTTTGTCCGTTTTACAACATTTGGCTAAAAAATTCATTCAAAACGTTTAGAAATCGTCGGACAAACATGTCGAGTTATTAGGCGAAAACTCCTCGAAATTTCCCCCGGAAGTCCTCCGTCGAACCCGGAAAAGTCCTAAAACACGCCCCCCGTCCGAGCTACTTTGTGCCCACAGCATTAGCTCACTGTGATTGCGCACAGTCCCGAAGATCAATCTTTGGATCTTCCCGACCTATTCCGAATGTTTAAAAATGTTAATTCGATATACTATAACACGTATACACAATCCAAACACAATTCAGACATATACTAGAATGAGAAGATCGAAGAAGAAATACACAAGTATAACATGGTTAAAGTACTTGAAGATTGCAGTGAAGTTCCATGATTGAATTTTTAATAAATATTATGTAGTTATGAAAAGCATGTCGTTTATTAAAAAGTTTTGTTAAACACATAACATTAAAATGTATTTATCACTAATTTAGTAAATTAATATTGAAATATTTAGTGTAGATAACAATAAATTGTTGAGATATAAAATATATTTAAGAAAAGAAAAGTTCCCAATAAGTGGCGGATAATCGAAGGGCAGCGGTGGGTAGAAGATGATGGGCACAATAGTAATTTTAGTATTTAACTAAAAAAATTAATCTGGAAAAAGTGGGATCAAATAGTGTTTTGTTGTCATGCCAACTCATTTTCATGCATCATATATTTTGACACTTAGATAAAATTTAGGCCAAATAAAAAAAAAGAGGCCAAACCTTTTATAAAAATTTCACAAAAGTCCAAATCTTTCAATTTTATCCAATTTATCTTAAGTATTTTGTTTCAATTTTATCCAATTATGTAAATTTACTCATGTGGTGCTTACGTAGCTGATATGACATTGCCACACATCAGTGCCACATAAGTAAAATTGTGTAGTTGGACAAAATTGAAACGAACTTATGCATTTCAGGACAAATTGGATAAAATTAAAAAGTTTGAATTTTTGTGAAATTTTCATAAAAGGTTTGTCCTTTTTTGATCATTTGGCTTAAAATTTAACATTGTGTAAGAACCGTTATTAACAAGGGCATATTTGAGCCGGATTGAAAACATTAAGCGTATATTTGCGACTAAAAATTCATGAGGTGCTGATATGTTTTTCAGCCTAAACATTAAGGGCATATTTGCATCTTATTAAAAAAATGCAGTATTTAAGTAAACATCCTTGAGGCAAATATAAAAAAATTAAGACATGGTGATGCAAGAAATTTTTGAACTCAATTTCATATCTGCTTTTTGATTATCTATTTTACACAAATATGCATAGAATTAGAAGATTAAAGTAGGTAGACAAGCGTTGTGATGTTTATGAAGAATATAGCCCTAAATCTCAACTGAACAACATCATAATTCATGATAAAATGAAAGAAAAAACTGAAAGATGATAGATTTCAGAATCAGGCTTTTGCTTGTACAGGAGTTTTGGCTCTAGTGGCGAGGATTTGCTCGTAAAGATCGCGTATTTTCAATCCGACAATGGTTTGGAAGAGACCGGTTCCGTTGTTACTTCCAGGGAAATCTGCATGTTTCAGCATTTGTTGGGTAACTTCTCCGTAGAATTTAGTGGAAATGTTACTGAGATGGCTTTCGACGTAAATCAGCTCATCTAATCGGTCAAATTTGCCATCCATCTCCAAAACAGACACCTCATGATCGAAATAAGTGTCGGGGCCGTAGGAGAATTTGATGCCAGGGTAAGAGCAAGTGAGCTTCCTACCACAAGGAATCCATGAGATGGTAGAGCCTTCGTCAAACAAGTAAACAGGGCTGAAATACTGCACCCCTTCTTTCATTATCAATCTCACTCTCAAAACTTTTCCCTCGTTATCGTCCGGAATCAGTTGCGTTGGCAACACTTCAATCACAGCATCCGCGTATTGCTTCTGTGTATCTGCATCAGCCCCATTTGGAATAAAATATCAATTAAGAACAAGCACACGATTCGTGATAAAAATAATTTCCATAAATATTCAGAGAGTTTACCGATATACGCATCAAAATCAGGTTTACGTGCTTCAATACTCGCTTTAATGCTTTCTAGACTGTGTCCTCTCTCTGCCATATCTCTCTGCAATTTAATTCATTTGCATAAAACTTATATTTAAAACATGAAAAGGGCAAATTTAGTAAAGAATTTTACCTGGATTTTCCATGCAAACTTAACCTCATTGCTGATGTCCAAATATATACTGAAGTCTAAAAGATCTCTTACGCGTTCATCATACCTATATAAATTACTTAATATAATTAAAATCCGCTATTATACAAAATATTATTAAATTCAGTTTAACAATGAAAAAAATTCAGATCCTACAATGTTCACCTTAAGAAAACCAGTAATTCCTACTGAATTTGCTACATCAATTATGCTTTCAGTATTTGAAGAAAAAGCTCAATTTTGTCCCTCTTATAAACAGTATTGAAGTTTCATTTAACTGAGGGGCTTAATTGAGCAGTTTTAAGACTTTTAAAATGTATTTGATTGATTTTTAAGATAAATATTAAATATATAGTATTTGATTATTTTTTTAATTTTTTATTAAACTTTAAAATTTTAATTTTTTTGAATTGAAGATATTTATTATCATAATGAGTAATGTGTTAATTAAATGTTAAACATACTGAATATAAGTAGATATAATTATTTCTAATTTTAAAAAATAAATAATATAGAAAATCAAACTCTACTAATATAAATAAACATTAGACTATCAAAAAAATCAAATAATAATTTCAAATCTGATTATCAAATTATATGATAAAAATCACCGTCTAATTTTGAAAACAAATAGAGGAAATTACATCATTTACCAAAAAAAAGGAAAATAATTACAAAATTACATGTTGACCTTTTTCATTTACAAAAATATTAATAATATTTACAAAAGTATATAAAAAAAAAAATATCAAACATACGGTGTATACTGTGGGTATAATGTCAGTATACTAATAAACTAACATTATATCAACATTATACCAAAATTATACCGACATTATATATACTTAGATTTTATTAATATTAAATAAAAATTTACCAAAATTACATCAAATCGTATATTAAAAATTAAATTAATAATATACCAAAATTATACTAACAATATACCAAAAGTGTACACATCAAAATATACTGAAATTTTATTATTACATCAACATTACACCACATAGCATACTAAATATTAACCTAACAATATACTAAAATTATACCAACAATATACAAATTCTCTAGTTTATTACCAACTATAGTGAAAAGTATATATATAAAAAATATACATGTTATCAACTAGAAAATATATATAAAAATTTATAATCGATATACCAAAAATATACTAAAATTATACCAATAATAAATCAAATATTATTTTAAAATTATCTGATTTATAGTTTTAATATTCCAAAATTATATCATAATTATACCGACATTATACAAATCGTACTTTTGTAATTAATTTTCATTTTTTGGTACTTTTGTAATTAATTTTAAATCAGTCGTATTTTTGTAAATAAAAAAAGTTTACAGGTACTTTTGTAAATATTTTTAAAATTTTAGGTATTTTTGTCATCGTCCCAAACAAATATTCTATAAGATAACTCTAACATACTCGAGTGTATTTTATAAGTCATTAATGGTTTATTTATATTTTGGATAATTAGTTTATAATTCAAATATTAAACCATTTAAATTTATTAATGTATAGTTAAATATTTTATCTTTATCATTATGTTGTATATTAATGATTTTATTTTATTAATTGACTTTTTTTTAAATAAACTTTGTTATATATTTTTTGTAATTTATTATCTTAATTTAAACTTTTAACTTTCTTTAATTTAGGATCTATTTTATTGTAATGAATAATTTTTTTTTTGGATAATTGAAAAGAGGAGAGTGTTTGTGGGAGGGATTGAACTCATGACCTAACAGTTCACTGCCGAATACTATAACTAAGTAGAATGTAATCATTTTTTTTTTTAAAAATAAATAATATAGAATATCAATCTCTTGTAATATATATAAACATTAAATTATAAAAAAATTAAATATTATTTTCTAATCTTATTATCAAATTATATAATAATAATCATCTTTTAAACTGTTTTTTTAAATAACTTATTTAGTTTATTTAGTTAAAAGCGTACTAAATATCCAGCACACCCTAATTGAATGATTGTTTCGTTCATCTTTTCAATGTATTTACTAATTCGTAATTCAGAATGATTCATAAAAGTCCATACACAATTATTTTAATAATAAAGTTATTAGAAAACATTAATATAATATTATTCAAAGCCATAATTAATGTCCGTCGCAAATCACGTGCTTTCCAATAGTGTAGAAAACAGCAAAATATTGACGGAATATCCCGATTTAACGACGGATTTCAGCCTTTTATCGACAGAAAACTAATTACCAACGGATTTCAGCCTTTTAGCGACAGCAAATTCTATTACTAAAATGTTGTTTTCAAATAGTTTAATACAAATTTAATTAAAAATATATTTTAAATATTTATCTATTTGATTATTTTCTAAAAATGAAAAACAAGTCTATAAATTGAAACTCTTCAAATGGAAAACAAACTTATTTTTTTATGGACGGATGGACTATTGTTGATGAGGCTTTACATATTGAAGCCATTACTTGAAGGTTTGATGGCGAGAAAAAATCAAATCTTTATAATTTGTTGTAATTTAAACTAAATCTTTTAATTTTTATAATAATAGTTAAATTGTAATTTTTGTTATAATAATAGTTAAGTTTGTATTTTATTGCAAGTTTAGCCACCAATTTAACTACTATTGTAAACAAAAATTGACTATAGGTCACCAAACTTTTCTCAAATTCATTAAATAAATTTTTCTTACAAAATGATACTAAACTATATCTTTTATTACAAAAGGGTATACACCTATATAAAACGTACCGTTTTCACACAAAACGCAACATTTTTTCTTATATGGCAAGCTAAAATTACAAAAAAAACATAATTTAGTGATCTTTTTATAATAAAAGGTATAATCTCATGATTTATTTTTATAATTCACAAAAAATTTAGTGTTCTTTTCGTAATAATAAAAACATTTTTATAACAAAAAATATAATTTAGTGATCATTTTATAAAAAAAATCGGTTTAGTGACTTTTTTTATAAAAAAAATTGGTTTAGTGACCTTTTTATAATTTGAAAAAAGCTCAGTGATCTATAGAATTTAATTTCCGTAAATTTGGTTTAAATTGTTAAGAGTCGTAAAAGTTTGACTTTTTTTTGCCATTAGGCCTTACCTAAAATAAGAGAAATATTACAAGCAAAATGTTGGATCAATTTGATGTCGTGGACCGAAAGATGAAAGAAGAAAAGCATGTCATTGTGGAATGCTTTTGAATAGTTTTTCTTTGGCTTAATACATAGTTTGACCCCTGAACTTGTACCCATTTACCCATCTAACCTCCAAACTTAACGTCTCACCTATTGAACCCCTGAACTTGTTAAATAACCCGATTTGACCCCCGAACTTGATAAATACGTAAACATTAAACCCCTCCGTACACAATTTCTTCTAGAACGTTTCAAGTGACAGGTGGACACGAAGGGTTCAATATTTGCATATTTATCAAGTTTAGGGGTCAAATCGGATTATTTAACAAGTTCATAGGTTCGATAGGTAAGACGTTAAATTTAGGGGTTAGATGGGTAAAAAGGTACAAGTTCAGAGGTCAAACTATGTATTAAGCCGTTTTTCTTTAATAATGTACAACATCATGTTTAACTCCATATTTCTTATCTGAAGCTTCCATATGAATTGAATGTGAGTGTCAGATTAGGAAGCAAATTAAGGCTTTATACATAGTTTTACTTTTAAATTGTACCATTTTATCCATCTAACTCATAAATTTAATGTCTCATATATCGAATTTCTGAATTTATTAAATAATATAATTTGACCCCTGAATTTAATAAATACATAAACATTGAATCCTTACGTGTCCACCTGACACTTGAAACATTCTAGAAGAACTTGTGTACGGAGAGTCTAATGTTTACGTATTTATCAAGTTTAGGAGTCAAATAAAATTATTTAATAAGTTTAGAGATTCGATAGGTAAAACGTTAAATTCAAGGGTTAAATGAATAAAAAATATAAATTCAAAAATCAAATTATGTATTCAGCCATAACTATAATCCCTTGCACTTTTAATACTTTATAGATAAGCGTTTTGGTTGTTTGTTTACCACCGTGAGAAAAACCATCAAACGAAAGTTTTGAACACGTAGTTGCATATTTGTTTCCTCTAATAAAACAAAAAAATCAGTTTCAATGAATATTCGTTTTTCCATAAAAATGTGCAATATGTATGAAATATCAAATATCAAACCTTTTCGTGTACATTAATTAGGACTATTTATAAAGAGAAGTGTGCATTATTTGAATATACCTAAATAATAGAATCAAGTCAAGCTGAAATTTTAATTTAATTTAATTTTTTATTAATTTAATATCGTTATAGTTTAATTTTTTGAAGATAACTAATCCAGTTTGATACAATTTATAATATCAAATTTTTTTAATTAACCGAATCAAAAGAATTAATCAAATTATAAATTTAAAAAAGTTATTTTTTATAAACCTATAATAACAAAAAAGTCAATTTGTCTCCTGAATTTATACATAAAAATAAATTAATACTAAAATTATTTTATTTTTATATTTTTAAGAATTAATTTCAACAAATTTAATATCCGTCCAAATAACCGACTGAACCAAATAATTAAATAGATTTGGTTATAATTAGAGAATTTTGATTTCGACGACAGAATCGGATGCATAAGTACAGATAAAAAAAATAAATTAAATATCATAATACAATTAAAATTCTTTTCCACAAAAATTTTAAACTTTTAAAATGTATTCAATTAATTATAAAAACATGAAAGAAAAAAAAGAAAATTCTTATCTAAACCCGGTCCATGAAAAAGTGAAGAGAATGAGTAGAATGACTTACATGGGGTGAAGACCTTCGATAACAAGAATCTTAGGGGGCTTGATAAGCTCAGGGGGGTCAAGAAGACCAGTGACATGATTATAGATTGGTTTCTGAACAGCAACGCCCTCTTTCATAGCCTTAACTTGCTCATACATAAGATCAAAATCGTTAGCTCTCGGGTCAAGTGCAGTCACCCCCTTCTCTTTTCGCCCCGTTCTATCCAGCGAGTGATAGTCATCCAAGCAAATTACAGTAGTCGTATCGCTTATGAGCGTGTTCGAGTCGGGATTCCCCCCCTTGGGCGCCTCGGCTGCTCCTCCGAAAACACTCGTAAGTCTTCGCATAAACGTGCTCTTACCGCACCCGGAGTCCGCTGCCAGACCAATCACTATCGTCTGCGAGTCACCGGCCGAGCATGTTATCACCGCCCTGGCCGCCCTCTTCTTCTTGCTGTAGAACACCAGATGCTTCTGGTTCATCTGGGTTTTTCCTGGTGTGGAGACTGTGCATGTTGGGTTGAGGGACTGAGTTGTGTAGACTGTGCAGATTGCCATTTTTTCTTACTTCTTTCAACTGGACATGTAATGCTGTGGTGTATTATTATTATTATTTATTAGCGACAAAATAAAACAGATGGCTGTTAAAGCCTTAAGGTCTAGTGATGTGTCTTCTTCTTTCTATGTTTTTATGACTGCCCTTATTACACTTATACATGATGGGGGCAAAACTGTCATTTCTGAACCTTTTCTATTAACAAACACCATGGTCTTGTTGATGAGGTGATGGCATTTGTGATAAGCAGAGGTATGGTGGGTATTTCTTGCAGTTTGGATATTTCCATGCCACGTGGCGTCATAAGTGTGGCTGCTTCGAGATGAGATCTTTGGGGTGAGGAAATGAGGGCTTTGTAGCAAGTTTGAGACTAACAATATTGTTAATCATATTCAGAGGACCACATCCATATAATATATCTCTCCCTCCCTTCATATTTCTTCAATCAGAACTATATATTCAAGCAATAATCCTTTCAATTCTAATAATAATTAAACAAAATGGATGATTCTATATAGGCCAAATGTTGTAAAAAGGCCAAACCTTTCACAAAAGTTTCACAAAAGTCCTGACCTTTCAATTTTGTCGATTTTGGCCAAAAACAAATTATTTGGTTTCAGTTGTGGCCAACTCTCAATTTGATTTCAATTTGCCTATGTGACACCTATCTGGCGCCTATGTGGCTTATCAAATATTGAAAGGTCAGGACTTTTGTGAAACCAAATAATTCATTTTTGGCCAAAATCGACAAAATTGAAAGGTCGGGACTTTTGTGAAACCAAATAATCAGTTTTTGGCCAAAATCGACAAAATTGAAAGGTCAGGACTATTGTGAAAGGTTTGGCATTTTTACAACATTTGGCCTTCTATATATTATATTGAGTTACTTATCAGTCTGATTTAGAATTTTGGCGAATTATGTTAAAATATTTCTAATAAAAGTAAAACTATATTTTATTCCGTTACCTTCTTTTAGGATCAAATCGGATTAATCCATAATAGTTATATATGTGAAGAATTCAGAGAAATGACAGAACCACCTCTGGTGATTTGAAATAAAATGGACATTTTACACTAGAACATGTGCTGCCTGATTCGCATATCATCTCACGAAATTAAAAATAAGCCAAATGTCGTAAAAAGGCCAAACCTTTCACAAAAGTTTTAAAAAAGTCCTGACCTTTCAATTTTGTCGATTTTAGCCAAAAACTGATTATTTGGTTTCACAAAAGTCCTGACCTTTCAATTTTGTCGATTTTGGCCAAAAATTGATTATTTGGTTCCACAAAATTCCTGACCTTTCAATATATGTGCTTGACACGTAGGCGCCACTTAAGCAAATTGAAATGAAATTGAGAGTTGACCACAATTGAAATCAAATAATCAGTTTTTGGCCAAAATTGACAAAATTAAAAGGTCGGAACTTTTGTGAAACTTTTATAAAAGGTTTGGCCTTTTTACAACATTTGGCCTTAAAAATAACATTACTAAACTGTTTCACCAAATGCGCACAATCACCTATTAAGATATCTTCATACATAGCTAGATTCCTAAACTACTTTATCAAAGACGCACAATCACATATTAAGATATCCTCATACATAGTGTGAGGATCGACTTTGCTCCTGTAGGTCAGACGTTCCTATAAAGCGATATGGATCTTGGGCTCGGTCACTGGGTCCACTCCGATGCTAAAGTCGGTAAAGGGTAAAAGGGTATATATTAAAGATAAATTGATAAGGTATTTAATCACGTACCCTCTACTGGCCTTTGGGATTTGTATTTATAGGCCAACGCGTCAGTGAGTCTCTTTTCAGCGATATGAGATTTTCAGCCAAGGTAGAGCTGCTTTAAACAGATAATCTGGATACGAAACTGCTATTGCTTTCTTGGCAAATTATTCTTGTGTTCTTTGTCAAGAGCATCTTGTAACTTTCCGGGATTTATATGGCATACCCAATGAGTTTGAGATGTTCATTCCTGGTGAGGGTGTTCTTCCTAATGCCCGTCCTCCTCCTCTTCACACCTTTTTTAGGAGAAATTGTTGGGTAGCCTTCGCTTTTCTTTGGATCCTCTCTTGCTCTGTTTCTTTAACTCTAGGGACATCCTTCTCTCTCAGTTGCACCCTAACGCTGTTCGCGAGATTATCTATTTAAAGCAGCTCTAGCTTCTCCATGGTGAGCAGCTAACGTTGACTCTGATGCACTACTGGTTCAGTTCTCCTTACTGTCGTAAAGACTGACCCTTTTTTACTTTGAGTTTCCGGTTCGATATGAAGATATTTAAGGATATCCCTTATTCTATTTGCAAGTGGAAAGATAAGTACTTTCTTATTTCTCATACTAGCAAGTCGTTCGGTCCTCAGCGTTGGTGCTCTCATGTTGAGCATAGACCTGTCTTCGAGGTTCTTCTTGCCAAATAAGATCTCATGAGCTGGATAGGCACCGCTTATACTGAGGAGCCCATCAAATATACTAATTTGATTAACAATTACGTCTAGCGTCTTTCCGCTCCTCCTGCTCCTGCAATGGAGGATACTACTCTTCCTACTGGTATGTGTCCTTCCTGGTTCTTTCTTTATTGCTAGCACTTTTGTTTATTTGTTCTGGTTTACTTATTTCGTGGTTCCTTCTGTAGGTCGATAATTACAGATGGTTTCCGCTCCTCTTGAGGGTGTTGTTACCCGAAAACGGTCTCGCGAGGGTTCGAATCCCTTACCCGCCGGTAAGAAGATTTCTTGCAGGGAGCCGCCTCGCCCTCCACCGTCTTTACCCGTCTCTGTTGTCGAGACATCCTTGTCTTCTTTTACTGAGGTGGCCGGGGATACTCCTTCCTCAGGTCGTCTTGTTTCTTCAGCGGAGGTGACTACTGTCGCAGTTCCATTTCCTTGACCTCTCGTTAACGTTGGTCTAGGTGCTTTTGCTTTTTCTCCTCGGGGTGTTGCTGATCTCGCTGCCGAGTATCCTAGTACCACAATTCATCCTGGTCCATACCTTACGCTTCCTTATGGCAGTCGGCGTAATGACTTAGGAGTTCTTCAACAACTTCGTGACTTTGTTGGAAGGATGGAGTCTCCCTCCCACTACTCTCGTTTGGGTGATCGGGAGTTGTATGATTCCATCTGTAAAAGATTTTTTTACCGCTGTTGATGGATTCCATATCGCATAGGGGTGGTTTATTGCCAAGGAATGTAAGTTGCTGGTTGAGAGTGCATACCTTTGTTTTGTGTCTAATCAAGTTGAATCTATTATTGCTGACAAGGAGGCCCAAAGGAGGGACGTCGTTTCTTTAAGGGCAGATCTATTAGGAATTCGGTCGAATCATGTTACTCTTTAGGAAAAGTACAAGGATTCATGTTTCTTCCTTTTGCGTATGCTGAGGTTGTATAGAAATGCCGTTGGTGATAGCTTCCTGGCTCTCAATCCTGGGGTGGATACATATTTCTTGGCTGTGGAATTATAATAACCCATAAGTTTAAGGTTTTAGAATGTCCCACGTGTCCTAGTTTACAATAATTAGATTTAAGGAGGTCGAGAATAAGTTTGAGTATTATTGAATAGGACAAGAATGGCTCTATTATTTTAGTCGCGACATAATAATGTAGTTTGGAAAATTATTATTCATGAGAACGGGTGTGAGCGGGACTAAGTAAAAGTTAAGAATACTAATATAAAATAAAGTATAGGTCCCGTGCTAATAATTCTTTGCCAATGTTCGTGAAATATTTTAAAGTATTTATCGTTAAAGTTCCGTAATTTTCTGAGACTGTTTTAAAATTGGACGTGGACGTCAATTAAGTAATTGAGTTAAAGTACGAGATTGAGTTGCTTGAGCTAAAACTCAACTTAACCATTATATATATATATATATATATATATATATATATATATATATATATATATATATATATATATATATATATATATATATATATATATAAGGTTAAAGAAATGAGAATTAGGTTACAAAAACCATAATTTCCATTTCCTTTCATCATTCACGCATAAAGGTTTACGATCAACTAGGGTTTACCTTTTCTGATTCGATTTTGTCGTTTCTAACTTTGAATCCTTTGCAATTTGGCGGGTAATCAAGGTAAGCTACTCGGTTTTCAATTTGGTTGGATGAATTTAGTTATATGAACTCACTCAATTTTTACTGAACCCGTTGATGTTATCATTTTTCAGGTGCATAGTGTTTTGAAGTGACAAACTTTTATCTTTGTTTCAGAAGTCTGTATTTTTGAAGTATGTAAAGAAACATTATTTTACTCGTAGAGATTCAGTAGCTAGAAGTCATGATATGATATTTTTGTATCAAACAGTTTTCACATGTTTTGTTATACGATGATATATTAGTATGTATGTATATAGTTTTGTAAACTGCACTTATAAATGTTTGTAAATTTATCCGTTTAAAGTGGTTTGAAATGGCTTATATGATATGGTATGTATGTTTGAAACAGGACAATGTAAGATCCAGGATATATTTTAGTAAGACCCTGATTTTTATGTTTATGCAATGATTTTCCGAAAGCGTTTTCAATGTCTATGATTATGATGTTTAAAGAGTTATCTAGAAACATTTTATGCAAGTTATTATGTTTGACAAGCAAAAAGTTTTAGTGATTTTAGGCTTGCTACGGGTTTCGCAGCTACCACACTCATTCCCTAACTCGTTCCATTTTCACATCACTCATGATATATATAATAACTTGGGGATCTATTTCCAACGCATATCCCATTTTTGCACATGAGGGTTATGAAAATCCACGCGAAGCAACTGGCCGTATTGTATGTGCCAATTGTTATTTAGCTGATAAACCTGTGGATATTGGAGTTCCACAAGCGGTACTTCCTGATACTGTATTTGAAGCACTTGTTCAAATTCCTTATGATATGCAATTGAAACAAGTTCTTGCTAATGGTAAAAAGAGCGCTGGTCTTGACCTAAAATTTTGAATCGTGACAAAGTTGGTATTAGAGCAATGATTCTAGGACTTCATTGTCTAGGGTTCCATTGCTGATACATGTTATATGATCGATGATTGGTGTTCCTAGGTCTATCTAGGACTGCTGCATCATATAGGATTCAAATTTTGTTCCTAGGTATGTCTAGGACTACTTGTTTTCAAAACTTTTAGCTCTCCTCTTTAGGAGGTGAGTATATGTATGTGTTTGACTAGGAATTGATTATGAGATGCGCATGCGTATATGTTCTGCTTTTGCGTTAAGATACGAGTGTATGTTGAGCACGTGTATGTAGTATGTTTTATTGATAGTAGCATGGTTTTCTTTGGTCAAGATGGCTGACCAAAGACAGATCAGAGCTCGTGCCACGATGACACAATATGTAGCCGAAGAGGCTCAAGATGAGTCATCTGTCCAAGGAGGGAAGAATGAACCGGTGTGAGCAGTAGGTATATGGAAGAGGCCGAGGCAAAGGCAAAGGCAAAGGCCAAGTTGCCGAAGCACAAGCACCAGGGCAGGCACCAGGGATGCCACCACAACCTATTGCTCCAGGATTTAACATGGATCATTTTTTGATTGATGTGATAGCTATGCAGACCAATCAAACGGAGGCAACTAATCTGCACCGAGAGCAGTGTAACAACAACATTGGGTGTGAATGCTGATCGCAATATAGTTTTGGCTTGTTAGAATATGAATATAGTAGGAAGTAATCTATGTCAATCAATTAGTATCAATTAGCATCAATTAGTATTAATTAGAATACTTGATTATAGGGATTTAGTCAATTAGGAAATCTTCCTAATTAGGCGAATTTAGAGTTGTATAAATATCCTTGTATATTGACTGAATAGAAAATAAGAAATTTTTCTCTTCTATCTCTGTTTACATGGTATCAGAGCCTAACTAGCTCAAATAAAACCCTAGAATATCAGTTTTCTGTTCTACAATATCAGTATTCTGTTTGTTCTTCATCAGTTCAATTTATTAGTTTTTATTCTGCAATATCAGTATTCTGCCTGTTCTTCATCAGTTCCATTTTTTTCTTCACTTTTCGAAAGTGAGCTTCAGTCCGCTGTCACGTCTGGGTCTCTATTTCAATCCATGGTTCTACTGAAATTTATTGTTTTCTGCATTATGAGTGACACTAAGTCTGTTATAGTGTCTGATGTTGTTCTAGTAATGTTAAAAATTACAGAACATAAACTTACTCGGTTGAATTACTTTGATTAGAGTAAAACTATTCGTCTTTACTTACGGAGTATTAACAAGGATGATTAACTGATGATCCACCTCAAGATGATACACGAAAATTCTGGCTAAGGGAAGATGCTAGATTATTTTTGCAAATTCGAAATTCTATTGATAGTGAAATAATTGGTCTGAGTAATCATTGTGAGTATGTGAAAGAATTGATGGAGTATCTTGAGTTTCTATATTCTGGAAAAGGAAACCTTTCTCGTATTTATGATGTTTGTAAGGCTTTTTATTGTGCTGAAAAGCAAGATCGTTCTCTCACAACTTATTATACTGATATTCAGCAAATTTATGCGGAACTTAAACAACAAGCTCAAAGAGAAAAGATGGTTGTCATGAGCTTTTCGGCAGGTCTTCCTCATGAATTTGAAACTTCTAAATCTCAGATGCTCTCGAGTCCTGAGATCTCATCATTGCAGGATGCTTTTCGTCGAGTGCTTCGTACAGGAAGCACTCAATCTGTTCCATCAATTAGTGGTGCTCTTGTTAGAAGGCATACTAATTTTTAATCCGGACGTTCGCAATATAGAGGAGGCTCAAGAGGAGGAGGATCAAACAGTTTTGGTCCTCGCGGACAGAATATGACCAGAGATTATCAGGGACATAATTCAGGAGAAGTCGTGTGCCACTACTGTCATAAGCCAGGACATATGAAGCATGAGTGTAGAAAGCGGCAATACTTGAATCAGAGGAATTCTTCAGAACATATTGCAACCTCCAACGAATCACCTGCACAATCTGTTACAATTTCAGCAGATGAATTTGCCAAGTTCTCCGAGTATCAGGAATCTTTTAAGTCATCCTCCAACCATGTGGCAGCACTTGCCGAGCCAGGTAACACGAATACATGTCTTATCTCATCATCCTCGAAATGGGTCATTGATTCTGGTGCCACAGTTATATGACAGGTAATTCTAATCTCTTTTTCACATTTCGGCAACATACATCGACCTCCACTGTTACTTTAGCTGATGGCTCTACTTCATGTGTTAATGGTTCCGGCACTGTTAATCCTACTCCTTTGCTGTCTTTATCATCCGTTCTAAATTTACCTCAATTGTCTTTCAATTTGATTTCTGTCAGTAAACTTACTCGTGAGCACTAAATTGTTATATCTCATTCTATCCGGATTATTGTGTATTTCAGGATCTTATGACGAAGAGGGCAATTGGTAAAGGACATGAATCTGGAGGCCTTTACATACTTGATTCGCAAGTGCCGAAATCTATTGCTTGCTCCGGAATGGTAACCTCTTTTGAAGCTCATTGCCAGTTGGGTCATCCTTCTCTTCCTCAACTTAAAAAATTATGTCCTCAATTTCATAGTTTATCATCTTTAAATTGTGATTCGTGTCAGTTTGCTAGACACCATCGTGTTAGTTCTAGTCCTAGAGTCAATAAAAGAGCTAGCGCTCCTTTTGAATTAGTTCATTCTGATGTTTGGGGACCTTGTCCAGTCATTTCTAAAACTAGGTTTAGGTATTTTGTTATTTTTGTCGATGATTATTCTCGTGTGACTTGGTTATATTTAATGAAAAGTCGTTCTGAATTATTTTCTCATTTTTGTGCCTTTTGTGCTGAAATCAAAACCCAATTTAATGTTTCTATGCACACATTGGGAAGTGATAATGCAAAAGAATATTTATCTACATCATTCCAGACTTATATGATTCATAATGGTATTCTCCATCAAACATCTTGTGTCGACACACCATCTCAAAATGGTGTAGCGGAAAGGAAAAATAAACATCTTCTAGAAACCGCAAGGGCTCTTATGTTTCAAATGACAGTTCCAAAAATATTTTGGGCTGATGCAGTTTCCACATCATGTTTTCTAATCAATCATATGCCTTCGTCTGTTCTTAATGGTTTGACCCCTTATAGTATTTTGTTTCCAACAAAGTCTTTAGTTTCCATTAAACCAAGGATATTTGGTAGTACATGCTTTGTTCGGGATGTTCGTCCCCAAGTTACGAAACTTGATCCAAAATCTGTGAAGTGTGTTTTTCTTGGCTATTCTCGTCTTCAGAAAGGATATAGATGTTTTTGTCCAAGTTTAGATAAATATCTTGTTTCAAATGATGTTACTTTCCAGGAAAATACACCATACTTTCCTTTTGTACCTCCTTCTATTTAAAAAGAAGATGATGATGATGATTTGTTAATTTATACTGTTACGCGATCTGTTCCAAATCTGAAGCCGCCTATTGTTCAAGTATATTCTCGACGCCAACATCCTCCCGATTCATGTCCTGCTCCTGCTACTATGCCAGTCCCTTCGTCATCGGATTCGATCTCGGAAATTGATCTCTCTATTGCTATTCGCAAAGGTAAACGTCAATGTACTCATCCTGTGTCTTCTTTTGTTTCTTATAACCATTTGTCATCTTCTTCCTGTTCTTTCATTGCTTCATTAGATTCTATTTCTCTTCCTAAAACTATTAATGAAGCTTTATCACATTCTGGATGGCGGGCTGCTATGGTGGAGGAAATGAATTCCTTACAAACAAATAACACTTGGCACTTGGTAGCTTTACCTTTGGGAAAGAAAGCTATTGGTAGTAAATGGGTTTTTACAGTGAAGGTTAATCCGAATGGATTTGTTGCTCGTTTAAAAGCCCGTCTTGTTGCCAAGGGCTATGCTCAAATATATGGTGTAGACTATGCTGACACTTTCTCTCCAGTTGCAAAATTGTCATCTGTTCGCTTATTTATCTCTTTTCCAGCCACTCATAACTGGCATTAACATCAAGTGGACATAAAAAATGCCTTTCTTCATGGGGATCTTCAGGAGGAAGTGTATATTGAGCAACCTCCTGGGTTTGTTGCTCAGGGGGAGTGTGGGAAGGTATGCCGCCTTCATAAATCTTTGTATGGCCTCAAACAGAGCCCACGAGCTTGGTTTGGAAAGTTTAGCCAAGCAGTCGAGAAGTTTGGGATGCGGAAGAGTGAATCTGATCACTCTGTCTTTTATAGGCAATCAGGTAATGGCCTAATTCTCTTAGTTGTGTATGTGGATGATATTGTAATTACCGGAAGTGATGGTGCATGCATTTCATCTCTCAAATCATTTCTACATACTCAGTTTCAGACAAAGGATTTGGGATCACTGAAATACTTCTTGGGAGTTGAAGTAATGAGAAGTAAGAAAGGAATTCTTTTGTGCCAACAGAAATATGTACTTGACTTGTTAACTGAAACAGGAAAAATGGGTGCCAAACCATGTAGCACACCAATGATTCCTAATTCGAAGCTTGTAAAGGAAGGAGAGTTATTTAATGATCCTGAGAAATACCGAAGATTGGTGGGAAAGCTAAATTATCTCACGATGACTCGTCCAGACATTGCACATTCGGTTAGTGTGGTAAGCCAATTCATGTCTTCTCCAAATCATTGGAAAGCTTTGGAACAAATTCTATGCTACTTGAAGGGAGCTCCTGGACGTGGTATTTTATACCAAAATCATGGGTATAGTCATATAGAGTGTTTCTCCGATGCAGATTGGGCGGGATCCAAGATTGATAGAAGGTCCACTTCAGGATATTGTGTGTTTGTTGGAGGAAATCTAATCTCATGGAAAAGTAAGAAGCAGAATGTTGTTTCACGCTCAAGTGCAGAATCAGAATATAGAGCTATGGCACAGACAGTATGTGAAGTAATGTGGATCTATTAACTTTTGAGTGAGATAGGACTTAAGATTTCGATTTCGGGGAAATTATAGTGTGATAATCAAGGTGCTCTTCATATTGCAAATAACCCTGTGTTTCATGAAAGAACGAAGCATATTGAAATTGATTGTCATTTTGTTCGAGAGAAGCTACAACAGGGACTGGTTTCCATGTCATATGTCAGAACCGGAGAGCAACTAGGAGATATCTTTACAAAGGCATTAAATGGAAATCGGGTTGATTATATTTGTAATAAGCTGGGCATGACGAATATTTATGCTCCAGTTTGAGGGGGAGTGATAGAATATGAATATAGTAGGAAGTAATCTATGTCAATCAATTAGTATCAATTAGCATCAATTAGTATCAATTAGAATACTTGATTATAGGGATTTAGTAAATTAGGAAAACTTCCTAATTAGGTGAATTTAGAGTTGCATAAATATCCTTGTATATTGACCGAATAGAATATAAGAAATTATTCTCTTCTATCTTTGTTTACAGCTTATATGCGTCTTAAGCCATATAAGTTTGATGGCTTGGGCAACGCATTGGACTCTCCAGTGGAGGTGGAACGTAATGGTAGACTTCTTCAGGTTGATGAAAGGCACTCTATCATTTTAGAGGAAATGTCTATAAAGGGACTGGGGAAGGACTAAGTTCAGCGTCTGATTTAACCTACAATGGGCTAAATGACGTGGGCTGAGTTTGTGAACCGCTATAGAGAGTTCTTTCTACCTTAGTTAACGAAGCTCTATCGTGATAGGTTGCAGACCCTGAATAAGCGAGATAGGGCGATGAAGGAGTACATGACAGATTTTATAAGACTGAGTAGGTTTGCGCCTGGTCTGATGGTGGATCCGATAAGGGTTAATACAAGGTTTGTCAAAGGCTTAGGGCCCGAGTTTGTTAGTTTGATGTCAGATGTGAACAGGGATTTGTTCCAATTTATCGATAGTGCCCGACAGATTGAGACTTCTCTGATTCAGTTTGGGAGACTTCTAAATTCTTCTAGTCAAGTACCAACTAAGAGTGAAAATGTTCATACTGTGCAGAGTGCTCGAGCACAGTCGTATGCTGGAAACTTTCCAAGACCACAACGTAATCGAAAGTGTAAGAAAGGCAGACATGGTTCTCGAGCTAGTGCATCTGGAGCAGGGTTTGGTGCGAGGACAACAAGTGGTGTAGGAGTTTGAGCTCCTATTTGTCCTACATTTAATATGAGGCATTATGGAGTGTGCCACCTTACTTCTGGAGGGTGTTTCATCTGTGGCCAACAGGGTCACTTTGCCAGGGAGTGTCCGAGATCAGGACCCCAGGGTTCAATGACTAGTGTTGCTCAACCGTTTTATCATCAACAGAGACCTACATATCCAGCAGCGTCTGGGTATGGATAGATAGGAAGTATGTTTACTAGCCAGAGAGGCAGATGAGGAAGGAATAATGGGGGACGTGGCATTGGTCAGACTTTACAGGTTGATGGAAGCCATGCCATAGTTTTTTCTTTGAATACCCAGGAGGCTCAGGCTTCCAATGCTGTTGTGCAAGGTGCATTTTCTATTGCTTCAATGGATGCCTTAGTTTTGTTTGATCTGGGTGCTACACATTCATTTATTTTGCCTAGTTTTGCGGTTAAGTTGGGAAAGCAACCCGCTTATTTACAACATCCCCTATTAGTAGCTACCCTAGTAGGTGAGAGTGTAGAAGTTAGCATTGTTTACCCTTCTTGCCCCGTGAAAGTTAAGGATGCAATTTATTCGCTGACTTGATTTTCCTCGAAGTGTTAGCCTTCGATGTTATTTTAGGATGGATTAGCTAACCCAACAATACGTCAATGTGGATTGTCGAAAGAAGATAGTGACATTCAATACGCCTGGGATTGAACCTATTTTAATCCATCATCTCAGCAATCAAAGCTTGTCATTTGCTGAAGAAAGGATGCCAAAGATTTTTGGCCATTGTACGAGATGTAGAAAAGAAAAGTGGAGAGGTACAGAATGTACTGGTGGTGTCAAAATATCCGGACATCTTTCTAGAAGAATTGTCTGGATTACCACCAGATCGAGAGATAGAGTTTTGTATCGAGTTGGCTCTTGATACAAAACTGTCACGACCCAAAATCTCGAGCCGGGACCGGAACTAGGGAATGGGAGTGGTAGCTCCGAAATCCCTAGCAAGCCTAAAAAAAATTAAAAAAATCTGCGGTCTATTCAAACATACGATCATTCATAAAATATTTTCAGAAAATCTTTAAGCGATTACAAGCATCAAACATCGTCAGAAAACGATATATGGAAACTAAGGTCTTACACACATCAAGCATATCCCCGGTTCGTACATCAAAACAAACGGTTAAAGCACAATTTAAAACTTTCCATGCATATCAGAGGCAAACATTTAAAACCATTTGACAAAGTCATATATACAACTAGGACTTGACTCTACTGCAGCACTATCAATCGACGTCTTCTTCTGTACATACTTCCAAAAATACATACTTGTGGACAAGGATAGAAGTTCGTCACTTCAAAATACTTTTACCTAAAAGGAAACACTATGATGGGGGGGGGTCAGTCGACACTGAGTGAGTTCATAAGTTTACAAGTGAGTATTTTATAAAACAAAGCAATGCTATAAAAATACGCATTCATATGCGTGCAAATATAAATCTCCGATTAAAATCCTTATCCTCAAGTTGTTTCGTGGTAGCTCCAAGCCAAAATGAACTTGTGAGAGAATCTAGTAACTTCTTCTAAATGGTTCGGTTCCGAGATAATTCAACCGAGTTCATCGATGCCATATAGTACAGTCCCGAGATAGTTCCACCGAGTTAACTCGTACTATTTCTCATATCCAATGACTGAGATGAGTCCCAGAATAATTCCACCGAGTTAACTCTTAGATGCAGGTCCCGAGATAATTCAACCGAGTTAACCTCGTATCTAACAAACGAGTGAGGAAAATATCTTTAAAATTTTGATCAAACAAAGCATTGCAGATTGTTGAACTTAACTGGTGATCACACTATTCCTATTGCCGCCCAATGCGAAAGCTTGTTTCATCGGATATATACTTGTTTCAAAAGCAATGATGTATGCATTTCATATAAGTATTTTCGATAATAAACAATGCTATACAATTTGTATAAAACATTTTTCATTTATAAAACAATGCACTTTTAATATGTCAACTGTAAATACGTATAAACTCACTGCTTGCTATTCCCAAAACTTCGCTCGATCAACTGTCGTCAAGCTCCCTAAGCTCCTTGTCCGAGTTGCTTGCCTTGCCCGGAACTAGGTATGAGACAATTAAAACTCAAGTAAGAGTCTAACTCGATAGACAATTAGACTTGAGATAAAATGCACACGTAACTTGTTATATTAATCGCGTCTAACCTCGACACAAAACTATCTCGATATGATCCTTAAGGTTTCATTAGTAACCTTACAAAATCTTGTTGAACTTCACGTTCAAAGTCTAACCTTAAAGAATATGATTCTTAGTCCATATTTTATCAAGTTGAAGTCCATAAACTTCAAACAACTTAAAACACTATTTGTGAAATTTTTAAATATCATTAAGGGTCAAAATGACCAAGGCAACCTAAGCTCTATCTCGACAAGTTGCCTAACCAACATTATAATAATGCTCAACTTATCCTAACACATAAACAAAATCTTAGATGATTCAATTTTACCGAAAGGGTACGGTTTTACCGTAGCTCTAAACTCCAATTGAAACCATCAAGTGACTAACTTAATTCAATCTTTCACATTAGTCTTTAGCACCAATTTTATTATCAAATTATCAACTCTAATATCGATCCTTAAAGTATATCTTTCTATAAACTTTTCATACCTCAAATACCATTAATCAAAATGTCCTAAACATCAACTCAAAGACTTCTAACCATTCGTCGCAAAACTGTCAAACTATCGCCTATTAACGCAAACTAAAAACCATGCGAATATGGACTGATTTAGCGTAAAAAAATATGCTCCCGTCCTCGATCGAGGGTTGCAAATGCAGACACCTAAAGGTCTGCCCAGCTCTGCTCGTTGAGCAGAGCTAGATTCTGCTCATGGTGAGCAGAATATTCTGCTCACTGGAGCAGAGCACAGCTGTTGGGATCCCACTCCGACGTGCTCTCGAGACCTCGGCATTGGTTTGTCCATTAAACACCACAATTCACCACAACAACAACTCTCAAATTCACCATCATCAAACACATACAAACATCAACTTTTACATCCAAAACCCTACCTTTTTCTAATGTCAATTCATCAAATGTTAACCATCAAAATCACAAAATGATGAGCTTACATTGATTGCCTTTGAATTTGTGATTAATTGCCACCAAAATTGTTGAGTTTGGTTGAGAAATGATAAAGTTTGGTGAAGGGGGTAGGTTCGGCCTTGATGAAAGAAAATAGGGTTTGAGCTTTTTGATTTCTTATCTTGAAAAAAATAATGAAGATGATGAATGGTTTAAATAGTTTGGTCAATTAACAATTAAGCTCAAGTATCTCAATTCATACTTTAATCCAATTTTTTAATTAACATCTGCGCCCAATTTTAAAATAGTCTGGAATCCAACGAAACTTTTACGATAAATTCTTAATAGTATTTCACGGGCGACGGCATATAAATATTTAGCTCGGGACTTACATTTTATTTTATTTTAATTTTTCTTAACTTTTACATAGTCCCACTAATATCCGCTCTAACGAATAATAATTTCCCATTAAAATTAGTATTTCGCGGTCAACTTAATAAACCTATTCCAACTATACTTCTTAATTCAATTCTCATTTCCAACCTACTTGACCTAAATTTCTAAATTTAGGATTTATGGCACGATCTGATTCCTTAAAATTTGAAGGGTTATTACAAAAACTGATATCTATAACCCCATTTTGAATGGCACAAACAGAATCGAAAGAACTTAAGGATCAAATGAAAGAGTTGTTTGATCGTGGATTCATAAGACCAAGTGTATCCCCATGGGGTGCACAGGTATTGTTTGTCAAGAAGAAAGATTGTCATGATCCAATTTCATGTGTCGAGACAAGCGCTAGGGAATGCGAGTGGTAGCTACGAAACCCGTAGCAAGACTAAAAAAATTAAAAAGATTTCGCTTTATAAATCATGTTTCATATATGAACAATATCAAAATACATGTGACGTGAAATATACATCAGAGTTAAAACACACTGTACAAATACATAGTCAAAAACATCTGGACTATTGCGGACTGTTAGAATGAAAACCTTCTTTCACGTCTTGTACAAATGACTTCTGATAATTTAAACTTTGGAAGCTTGACTCTCCAAATCATAGCTTCCACTTCGTGTAAAATGGGAGGAGCAACGGGGTCAGTATAAAAATGAGTGATTTCACCTAAGGCAAAACCCAAGGGAAGCCCCTGCACTTTACCTTTTTTTGTTCGAGAGACCCCTTCTCCAAAGTTTGTCACGTATAGGTCCTTGTACTTATCAATAATCTAATTTTAAGGCCCTTTTATGGACGGTAAATGACAGTGTAACTTACTCTCCAATATTTAATAGAAAAAAGTGATGTTGCATTCTTCTCCATTTTATTGAGGTGCACGTGGCATTAATTTTTAGGACTTATATTACACTAACTCCCGACTTAATTTAAAAATGTAAAACAAACTAAATTTGATGGAAAATTTTTTATTTTGCGATCATCTTCTTCCTAATGTTAAGGAATCGGGATTTTAATATTTTTCTTTCACTTCTTCTCTTCACCCTCTCAACTTATCTTTAGTCTCTCAAACAAAGACCTAATCGAAGCCGTGTCTCTGCTCCTCCATCTGATCGACGTCATGTCTCTTCACCTCCGTCTCTAATCGACGTTGTTTCTCTACTCTGGTTTTTGTCCTTAATTCGATAAAAGTTGTGTTAACTTGGCCGGTTGGTGATTAATGAAGTGGAGAAGAAAAACTTAGTTTGGCTGTCAAACGCCATCTTTGACGACGATGATGTTTTAGGAAACAGATTCCGCACTGTCCTTCCTAATCTTCTCCACTCCTACGTTGTTCCCTATTCCTCCTCGGGTTTGCCGTCTTTCATTAATTTAATGTAATCTCAATTAGTGCCCTAATTTTCCAGTCGTCCTGTTAATTTTTTTGTTATTTTAAATGATTGCAGCTATTGAGAAAGAGGTAATTGTTGTACTGAAGTTAATTTCTCACATTGATGAGTGTGTTTATGAGTTTGGTATGTATTATCAAAATTGAGTGTGAGAATGACGAAGCTGAGAGAGATAAGGGATTGATTTGTAGAGCTATTGATTGGTAATGGAATTGATTTTTCTTAGAGAGTAATAAGTTTGTTGTTTTTCGATATGAGAAGTTGCTTAATTTGTGAGAGGGAGTGGATTTTGATGACATTTTTGATTTGTTGATTATGGATTTTGAATTTTGAATTTTTAGTTCAATGTGTATCTTTAAAGAACTTTTGAAATTGTAATGAAATCAATTTAATGAAAAAATTGGTTAATTGTGCTCAGTCTGTTCTTGCTTATTAATTAAAATTTATTGAGGATTGATTTCTCGGTTGTCCAGAAGAGAATTTTGTCTTATGAATTGGCATGCAGTGGAAGTATATGCAGTGGTGTTTAAATTTGGATAAGCTGGTAAAGTAGCATATTTGCTCTCTATTTCAAAAGATAAAATGGAGAAGAAGAATTCAGCGCAACGTTATATATGAATTGAAAAAAAGGAAAAAAAAATTCTTTAGAGGTGCTTTAATTTATATGTATTTCACACATTATAAGGATTAAAAATTACAAAATTAGACGAATTTTTATTTTCACACTCTCACATAACGCAAGTGAGTTACACTTTCCATTTTTCGTCCATAAAAGGGCCTTAAAATTTTATTATTGATAAGTATAGGGATCTAGACGTGTCAAACATTGGAGAAGGGACATTTCGAACAAAACAGGTCATGTATATAGGCCTTCGCATGGGTTTTGCGTTCACCTAATTACAAGCAATATTACATAGAGATTTTGGTTCGGTTCGGTTCCGAATTGACCATAACCGACCAAACCGAAAGACCCATAATCTCACACCGAACCGTTAATTTTTTAACCAAACACCGAAATTTTATGACACCGAAAAATTCGGTCGGTTCGGTTCGGTATCGGTTTTCTACATCGGTTTGTGCTTTTCTGAAAGCCCATCAAATTGAAGCCCAAAATTTTTCAGGCCTTAAAACAACTTAAAATTTACAACTAATAAAACATGAAATTTGATGAATTGTTTACATATAAGGTGAAAATGCCAAATAAGTTACAGACCCCAGAATGTAGCAAAAATAATACTACCCTGCTTTATATATTACAAATCAAGTGTATAATTAAAGGTGCCCTGAACTGTATATACCAGCAAAAACTGTATACATTCTTCCAAAAATAAAACTAAGTATAAAACTTATACAGTATGGCAAAAAAATAGATCTGGACTGCCAATCAATGCATTCAAAAAACAGCATTTGCATTTGGCAATTTGGCATTTCAGCAGCAGCAGCAGGCCATTCAAGTCATCAATTCAATCAAGATTCAACCAGCAGGAAGGAGAGGCATGAATCAGGATTCACAGTACATGAAACAATCCTGGATTAAAATTTGCAAACCAATTGAAAATAATTGAATCAAAACAGGTTTGAACAAAATTTCAACCCAATTGAAATATGAATATAAAAAAGTTTTGAACTAATTGAATCAAAATTGAAACTTGTTGAAATTTTGGAAAATAGGGGCAGAAATATAGTTTTCAGATCATTATAAGGCGATGAAATTCGTACGGTGGCTAAAAGAGTCTCATCATGCAAATAACAAGGCCTTATGTGTCAGTTTTTGAAGTGGTGGAAGCTTCATCATAGCCCAAAAATAAAATGAAAATCATATAAATAACACTTAAACAAATTGAGAAGAAAATAGTTTCAAATCATAACCAAAACAGAATAGAATAGATTAAGTATCAAAACAGTTTGTAATTAGTTTTAGAATGATTGAGAAAACAGAAGCAGTATGTAATTTTGAAAAATAGAAATATAGATTGAAAAAAGTAAAGCAATTTACTTTATTTGCTTCCACCACCATCTTAGCCTTAGGGACAGTCCAGATTTCATAACAATGGGTATTCAGGCACACCAACCAACAGAGTCATTTTTTTGGCTTCCACACCTTCAAAAAATAAATTTCTGGAAGAGTCCAACTCCTTCAGTTTAGTTGGACAATTCTGCATAGCTCAAAATAAAAGCTCAAACTATCAGCTAGTTTCAAAATAATCAAGAAAAATAAGGAAATTAATATGAACAGAGAATAGTTGAAGCACATAACCTTACTCAAAAGGTTCCAATTCATCAAGGCACTCTTCAATCATCAAAGGGCTAGATTATGCTCTAAGCCAATCCTGAGTGCACACCAGGGCTTCCACCAGTCTTGGAGTTAATGAACTCCTAAAACAGTCAAGTACTCTGCCAGAAGTACTAAAGGCAGATTCAGATGCAACAGTAGAGATAGGGACAACTAGGATATCTCGAGCCATCCTCGAAAGGATTTGAAATCGTCATGAGTTTAGCTTCCACCACTTCAAAATTAGAAATTCTTCCTCACTGTCAAATGTGGCCTCACTCAGGTACAATTCTAGCTCAGATTTCCTAGTGCCACTTACACTACTTTCCTTATTGTGCTCATTAAATTTTGCCTTCATTAGGGATAAATGTTTCTTTGCAGGAGGTGGTAGGATTGGAACTTGAGCAGAAACAGCCTCTGTAGATTGGCTAAGGCTAATATAGGCAGATGCACCCCCATTGACATAAGCTTTTTCATACTCATCAAAAATACTACTCAGCTTGCAATTCACAGTTTCAAACAAAACTTTGCCTTGATCAGAACCAAACAAACTTGATAGAGGAAACAACAAATGTTTCATTTTGGAGGTAGGATGAAAAACATGTGAAAAAAATATCAAAAGATTCATCTTCTGGGGATCACCTCAATACTTGTTAAATTTGTCCCTCATTTTTCTGCCCATTTGCCTAATCTCTATGTCATCACTTGACAACATTCCATCCAACATGATAGAAAGGTCACAAATTTCCTGAAACTGCATGTTAGATGTAACATACAAGCATCCAGAAATGCGCAAAGTAGTAACATAGAAATAGGATAGGCAAGTAGCAAATTTTTTAACAGTTTCCCAATCTACAAAATCTCGAATACTTTCAATCATATCAGATCTAAAACTTTTATCACACTCCTCATAGCTTCCAAAAACAGACTGAAACAAGCAAGCAGTATCAAGCATCAAATAAGTGGAGTTCCACCTAGTTGGAACATCTAAACATAAGGACTTTTTTTTGCCTAATTTAGCATCAGCAGCAAAGTCTTTGAACTTCTTAAGCCTAGAGGGACTATTTCTAACGTATCGGATGCAATCTCTAACTCTCTTAACAGAAGAATTCATTTCTTTCAAGCCATCAGACACAACTAAGTTGATTACATGTACAATACACCTCATATGTAAATAATCACCCCTACAAACATATGTGCCCCATGCAACCATTTTCTTTTTAAATGCAGTAATGGCAGTGTTATTGTTACCAGCATTATCCATAGTCACTGTAACATATTTTTCAGACCCCAAGCTAGCAAACAATTTTCAAGTGTTTTACTAATGTAATCGCCTTTATGCCCACAAACAGGAACAAAAGAAATAATTCTTTTATGGAGCACCCGGTCATTATCTATCTAGTGACATGTTACACACATATAATTAACACGTTGAATGCTAGTCCAAGTATCTGTTGTTATGCTAACCCTTTGACTCCCATTTTTTAAAACATTTTCCCGTTTCAACCTTTCATCAAGATACAATTGATAGCAGTCTCTATTAGCAGTCCATCTAGATGGAATATGACACCTAGGGCATGCATAACTCATAAATCTCTTAAAGCCTAGATCCTCAACAAAACAAAATGGAAGTTCATCTACAATAAGCATATAAGCCAATGCTATCCTAATATCATCTTGGGAAAATTTCCAGGTCCCTAATTGACCCTTCCCCTCATTTTCAGCATCAAATTTAGCAGCAGGTTGTAGAGTTAACAATGCCTGTCTAGTTTCTTTACTGTGGGGATTCTTAAGGCATGCAAGGTTGTGTGATCTAAGTGTAGAAGTGCCATTAACTTTAGTATCACAATTGTAAATCTTAGCACAGTACAAACATTTAGCCATAACCAATTTTCCAGATTCATCATTTATGTGCTCAAAATGATCCCAAACTTTGGATCTAACAGCAATCTGCTTACGTTTTTTGTCAACAACATTACCTCCAGTACCAGCAGTATTAGCATCATCCTGCTGTTGCTGAGAGGGCTGAGATGAGCCCTCAACAGCGCCAACATATTGCTGCTGCTGAGATGATAGGGGTAACTCAGGAGGTGAGCCATCAACCCTATCATCACCAGCAGCAGCAACTTGCTCTTGTTCAGAGCCAAACATCTGCGTGAACAAATGAAAATATATATAACTCAGTAAAGTAAAGCTTTCAACCAATCCACCAACATCAAGTAATGAGTCAAATAGATAAAAAGTAATGAGTCCAAGATTCATACCCAGAAAATAAATGCAAGCAACCAACTAACTGGAGGTAAGCAGATTGCTATGAGATCAGAAGAATAAAGCTAAAATAGGGACAGGAACTCAGAAGGCTTCCACCACCACTAATGATTCACTCAGTGAGTGAATCTTCTCAGATAATACAACCCATGCAAAACAAAAAGAAAGAATCATCAGATAAACAAACATGAAAGATTTACAGATAAAGAACAAATAAAAGAATAAAAATATACAAAAAATACCTGTATATTGTATCCAGAACTAGAGATCCCCATTTTTTAACATGGAAGAAAGAAATACACAATATCAGGTGAAGAAACGAGATAGATACCAAAACAAAACATAAGATAAACGAAATAATCAAACATAAAAGAAATGTACATGTATTAGTATCCAGAAATCCCCAGATTTGAACATGAAATGAACAAAAGATTCGTTAAAATTAAAACATGAACTGAAACGGCTAAAATACAGAAGATAAAAGAAATAACTCACATAAAATCAGTAAGTAATAGCTAAGTAGAAGACTGAGAGATTCGTGAAATAAATCTCTATTTTCATCGAAAACAAAGCTTAAAATCATGGATTTTCATCGAATCAAAGCGCAAATAAGATGAGGAATCTTGATTATGACTAAATGAAGACTAAGATTTGTTAGGTTTAAGGCTCAGTGAGAGGCTGATTGAGAGAGTGAATGAGTTTTAGGGTTAGGGTTTTATGAAGGCATCGAGAGATATGAGAGAGAGGTCAGAGGCGGCTGATGTAGAGAGAGAGGGGAAAATGAGTTTTAGGGTTAGGATTTTTAAGATGGATTTAAATAGTAGGGGGCATACGACGTCGTATAAGGTAGAGGTAGGATATAGGAAAAACGACGTCGCATGACACTTAGGTCAAAACGGTTTTTCGGTCGGTTCGGTTATTCTTAACCCCAAACCAAATCATTAACCGAACTCCATACTTCTCCTATTTTGAAACCAAATCACACCGATTTCACCAAACAACCGACCCAAACATCAAATATCGGTTCGGTTTGGCTCGGTTTATCGGTTCGATTCGGTTTATGCTCAGCCCTAGTGAAAACGTTTAAAACCCGCTTTATGTAAAATATACTTTTCTCGACTCATACTTATATACTCTTGACTCACACTCATCGTTTCATATACGTTTCAGTGATCGTATATACATATCATAGTATATACATCTCATAAACCATATATGTGTCATATTCGTATTTGAAATCTTTTGTGTTCTTATTATGGTTATGATATCGTTCTTTTCTTTTTTTGTTTCTTTAGTCTTCGACAGACGTTTTTAACTTTGGATCGTATTGTCCTAATAGATCCACGTCGAGCTGCACTTGTGATATGTCTCATATAACTTTTTCCATATGGTTTGGTCCCGAGATAGTTCCACCGAGTTTAAGCATAACCATATAGTACAGCTCCGGAATAGTTCCATCGAGTTAAACTCGTACCATTTCTTACGTCCATACCAATTGAGGTAAGTCTCGGGATAGTTCCATCGACTTTAACTCCCTAGATACAGGTCCTGAGATAATTCCACCGAATTCAACCTCGTGTATGTCTTTGAATTCTGATACTGCATCTTCTATGATCTTAACTGATAATCGCGTCGTTCCTATTGTTGTCTAATAGGAAGTTTTGTTTCATATCGTAGTTATCATTCTTGTTTCATATGGATTCTCGATATTTTATGTTTGATTTTCTTGTCATATGAGTCCCGATGACTTTTATTGAGAAGAGATGAGATATAGGTCTCGGGATAGTTCTACCGAGTTACCTCGTATCTCAGAGCTTTATTTCGTATGTTAATTGTTTTGATACTTTATGTTTGGTTTTTTTTATCATCCTTTATGACCATGGCATGCACATTACAATCTATACATTTACAACACATGCAAATATATGGTATTTATTATGATTAATAGTACATATTGGAATGTATTATGTTTCTTTGCTCGAATATCGTCAATACTCGTTTTCGTATCATAATGCTTTACCCTTCCCTTGTTCTATAAGCATTTGAATCTTTTTCATTTAATTATGATATTATTAAAATAATATAATATGATAAATCATCATTTTCAAAACATATGATACATACTACTTTTCAAACATACAATTCGATATATAATATATTTATATAGCCTTTCATATTAAAATACGCGGCTTTATGAATTTTGACGAGTAATTAACGTGTACTCACCACTTGCTATCCAAATACTTCAAAACGAGCTAATGATATCTTGATCCTTAATTTTGTGCACCGTCGATATTCACCTCGCCGGGTCTAATGTAAATTCGATAATAGCAAGAATTAATAAAATTCTAGCTATAACTATTTTAACCAAAATTAGGTTTCTATCCAACTTTGACTATCGAATCTGTTTACTTAAAATAGTCTGACCCCTAAACAAAATTGATATTCTTGAAGTTAGGGATGTCGCCTACAACTTTTGTTGAGGTATTGGACTGAGATTAGCACCCGAAGATGTCAAAAATTAACCCAGAAATTACTTCCCTGGGCTGTTTTAAGAACTGCAGAGCAGCTTGAGCAACATATTGTTTTGCTCAAAACGAACATCTTAGAGACCAAATTGGGAAAAACTTAAACTTATATAATTGTAGAAAACATCCGGAAGTTTCTTTAACAACAAACCGAATGCAATTTGGAGTTATACAATGCACGATATCGCTATCACATTACGCCTGTTTTGCATAATAATTTCTTGCAAAACGTCAAACTATTGTTTATAAACTTGGATTTAAACCATTACGCGTCGGAACTAACTTATCGATATCATACTTCTGCATCAACACAATCCAGCCCTTATATACAATTATTGACACTCACAATCCATGACTTACTATCATCAAAATCATTTAAACATGAAATCCTCCTAATGGCCGAACCTATAAACCGTTTTTCAATCAACACTAATCAATCAACTCAAATTATATTTAGCTCTTATAACTTAAAATTAAGGCCTATGGTTGTCATTTGAACCTTACAACATCAACCTTCATTATGGCCAAATACCCATAACTAGTTTCATTTCAAAATTTCATTCATTAATCAATCATAACAACACAATTTCCATAAACTATTACCATCAACTATCAAGAATCACAAACAACATGTAATTTCCGAATACTCCTAGACAATTCCTCATTCAATTTCTTCAATAAAACCTCATAAAACTCATAATTGAAGCTCACCTTGGTTGATGATACAAAGCCAATGCTCAATCATCAAAATTCACCATCCAAAATGCTCCATATAAGCTCATGAACACACACTACAACAATTAATCACACAAAACCCCAATTATACCTCATAAATCCTAGATTTTCTAATCATCAATTCACCAAATCCAACCATAGAAATCACAAATTAATAATCTTACCTTGCTTACTTGTGAACTTGTGATTGATTGCCACCAAAATCATGGACTTTGGTGAAGAAATGATGGAGGTTTGATCATGGAGGTGGGGTTCGGCTTCTTTGGAGCAAAAATGGAGCTTTTGGAGACCTTGGTGAAGAAAAGGAACAATGAATTAATTATTCCCTTATATGATAAGTTATTGGCTAAAGGTTCACTTTGGCTTAATTTTTTTAGCCCAAAACGATTTATTTGCACTTTAACTCAAATTCTTGATAAACCGTCATGCTTAACTTTCAAACCACCTCGGAAATCCTTTTTCGATCAATTCTTAATTGCTTTAAATAATAATAATAATTACTTCAAATTACTATTATTTCTAGATCCACGTATTAATCTCATTTCGATTATATTTCTTAACTTACTTCTCATTTCAGACCTACTTGGCCTAAATTCCATAATTTAAGGCACGTGGCACGATACAATTATCGTAATACTTTTAGAGTTATTACATCATTATTGGCTAAAATTCCATTTTAGCTCAAAGAGCTGAATTGTACTTTAACCGAATGCTTACTGAATCGTCGAGCTTATTTTTAAAATAATTTTGTAATTATACGAAACTTTAACGATAATTTCTTAATAATATTTCACGAAATTTGACGTGAAAATTATCAGCTCGGGATTTCCAATTTATTTATTTTATTTTATTTCCTTTCTTTTTAACCCCGCTTAAATCCAGTTTATCGAATAATAATTTTTCATTTAAATTATTATTTTACGATAATTCCAATAGACTCGCTGTTGTCTAAATCCTTGTTATCTAATCTTAATCTGATACTCTCGATCTTAATATTCATAATTATGCCTCGTGGAACTTTACATAATACCTTTAAAAATTTAGGGTATTATATTCTTCACCCCTTATAAAAATTCATCCTTGAATTTTCATAAACAACTTAACCAATCTTTAATCATTCATATCAATCTTTTCCTGACATGCTTTTACTGCGATACTCTGATCATTCATTCATTAACTGTTAACTTTACAATAGATTCATATGATTTTTCACCTAATAACATCCTCAGGTGGAAGTACCTCGATATACTTATCGAGTAACTTCCTATGCGAACAATCCTAGTAATCTTCTTAATACTTGATTCATAATTATTATGAATCGATTCTCTTTCTTTGATCTTCTTGAATAACGTTTATTTGTACGTAGGGTTCATATCCCATGACGTAACTAACTTCTATGTCGATTTCTTCATTCTAGAGGGTAAATGTGCTTTTAGTTTACACGTGGACAATATTACTTTACAAACGTGTAAAGTAGCATTGTTGTCATTGCAATCATACAAGACTTCTTTAGAAATTTTATGATTCGAATCTCTATATATTTCATATCGCGTTACATTACTCGTCGTTTCTATATACATATGTTCTTATATAGGCCTAACAAGATGACCAGTCTTGTTTTATGCCTCTATTTACAGAGTCACTGTTTGAGCTTACTTACGTTTGAAAACTCATCCATTTAAAATCACATTTCTTTTCATATCATGTCACAATCGTGCACCGGTGTGACGACTTCTCTCATCACAAGAGTTGCAAAGACACTCCTCTTTTCATTCCAGACATACACAATGTATATGGTGCATGTCCTACTAATGAATGTAATATTGATGTAGTGATGCAATTATATTCGTGTCAATGAAATGTCTTTATGATTCATGCCCGAGCACAATTATGTCTTTTAAAAAACATATTACTTTATCAAATACACTTATTTTTCACAAAACGGGATTTACGTAAGTTTCTTTTGAGATAAGACTATATACAGCTATTCATTCTTATCGTTCATGGTTCTATCGTTCGTAAACCATATACATCCTTTACATACGAAAAGATATTTTATTCGTCTAGTTCAGACATCGTTCGAATAGTACGCTCTAAGCATTCATGTCTGTACTAGACTAGATCAAGAGGTTTGATCACTATTGATCTTTTGGCATTTGAACTTCACGATGTTCACTTTTACTATATGGTTTATCTGGTTGTATCAAACCAGAAACCATCACAACAAATTATGTCTTTACAAAGACGGTTGGTTAGTAACATCCGTGGTATTCTTCTACATTGAATATGGGCATTCTCTTACATCATGTCCTTGCTGTCAGAACCGAAAACATACGTTTGTCATAGCTTGACAGTTACCCAAGTGACTTCTACCGCATTGCGGGCACATGAGATTTGAAAGCTGGAACTTCCTTGTTCCGACTACAACTAAGGCTTCTAGCCTTCTTGGCTTCTTTCTTGATGGAATATACAAATAAACCAAGAGAAAACGGAAGAACCACAAATCCCACATCGACTAGGAAAGAAGAAGCAAATAATGCGTGGTACACACACTATTAAAGGGCCACAAACGCATAAGTCCAGGACACGCAATCCGAATGAACAAACGCCCCATACGCTAAACCACTTACCACTAAATCGACATCCAGTACCAAAACTCAAATCCCTAAGTCACAAACCACATCTGACATCTAGATCTATCATTTGGCACCGTGTGTGGGAACTCCCATAACAAATTTCACTGATCAGATTCGAAAATGGCGGATGTAAGAAAAGATGCAACGGGACAAACGGTCAAGGAAAAAGGCACCTTGCCCAGCGGTTATGGAGTATCGAACGAAGACAGTCCCCGGAGCCCAATAGCTCCAGGGGCAACCGAGAGGTCTGGAATCGTCTTTCAGGGATTCAGAATCTGACCCCCACTCCGGGAAACTAACTCGATCAGGATTTCCAGGAATCCTTGGGCCGAACGATTGATGCGGTAATTAGGTGTTTCAAAGAAGAAGTAGCCACGATGTTCGAAGAAGCGACCGAATCAATCATGTAGCAAACGCCCAACAGAAAGAACCGGAGCGCACTAAGAAACGGACGAGCGGAATAGGAAAAGTGCCCAACGCATTCGACGACCTAGATGGAAATGATCCGGATGTAATCACGGTGAAGACAGTGAGAGGGAAGAATCGGACTTACCCAGTCCTAGACTTTCGGAGATAGGAACGGACAACGTGGACTTGAAGGAAGTTCAGAGACTCATTTCAGAGGGGATGCAGAAAGTGGCTGAAGAAAAATCAAGAGAGCACATCCAAACCAGCAATATGACGGATGGGAAGTCACCCCTAGCAGTAAGCGTGCTGTTTGAGAAGTGGCCAGAGAGGCTCAAGATACCTAACTTTGGAACTTTGACGGAACCGGTTGTCCGAAGAGTCGCGTCACCAAATACTACAACATGATCGTCCTACTGGATGTCTGAGATTCAATACTTTGCAAGACATTCCCAACCACACTCAAGGACACAGCACAATGATGGTACAATAGCTTGAAGGTCGGATCAATAGCTACATGGAGACAGCTGAATAAAGAATTCATGATAAGGTTCTTCAACATCCCACCTAGAAGAAGCTCAAAAGAACTCTACAGATGCAAGCAGAGAGAGGGATAAACACTAAGGGCATACATTGAAAGATTCAATAACGAAGCCATGAAAATTGAAGACCTCAACAATGACACAACACTTGGATGGGAGTGCTAGGCGATAAGCTAAGTTTGAAGAAGCCAAAAACCTACTAGGAAGTAATGGCAGTAGCTCAGAAGTATATCAACGTAGATGATGGAAGGAGGCAGAAAACCAGCGAAGCACCAAAGACGGAAGAAAGCAAGGGAAGCGCCTCTCAAAGACAACCGTCACACTCACGAAAAGATTATGGTACGAGCCATCGTAGCATCAGCAGGTACACCCCACATGAAGAGGGCAACCACTAAAGAAACGATAACAAATACACCATCGATTATCGATCTAAGAATGGCGACAGAGCTGAAGCATTCACACCACTGAACACCACGAGGGCGAATGTCCTGATGTGGGTAAAAAAAAAAACAGGACATCGGTAACATGGCCCAGGAAGATGATCCACAGAACTATGACAAGAGACGAAAACCAATACTGCAAGTTCCACGAGGACTATGGGCACGACACAGAAGAATTCTATGATACGGAGAAGGAAATAGAAAAGCTCTGATAGAATCAGGAGCACTAAGGAAGTTCACAAGCCATAAAGAAGATAAGGAATAGAGAAAAGAAGGAACTGACAAGGAAGGAAAAAAGGAAGACGAAAGGGGAAGAAAGAAGGAAATCGCAGAGGTCATCAACGTCATTGTTGGAGGAAAAAGCATGAAATAAGAGAGAAAAAGGTTAAGGGGCGAGATAATGCAGGTAGCGGAACAAGCAGGAAGAAGGGCGGAAGTAGCAAAAGTAATCACATTCTTAGAGGAAGACGGAACACATGTGAAAGGACCACACAATGATGTGTTGGTGGTGGAAGCGATTATTAACAACTTCCTGGTTATGAAGGAAGCGCAGTAAACCCGATGACGTGGTAGACGTTCAAAGGGATTGGCGGAGAACTAGGAAAGCTCAAGCATTTCCCGGTGCTGATAGTAAGGCTCGGAGGAACCCAATCCAACCCAAGAGCCTGGCAGAACTAATGGTAGAATTTGGAAGAGGAGGAAGAAAGACGAAGAAAGTCAAAACCTTGTTTTCAGTTGTGGACATGCCCCTGGCTTACCATTGGATACTAGGAAGGCCGTTTCTATATTCTTCTCGAGCGATCACCAGCATCTGCTACATGACTATGAAAATACCAACCGCAGAGGGAGTCATCGACGTCAAAGAAGACCGGAGGTAGCTGCCAAATGCTACACTATCCCCATGAAAGAAACAAAGGGGTAGAACATTACTACAAGAAAGTTGTCAAAGACAGAAGGCCAAAGAGATAAGGATAGCAGCCTTTATTTTTGTTATAAGTAAATCCTCCATGTCAATCTCAATACAATCAAAGTTCCCTTTTTTTTATCTAAGTAGCAAAATGCAAAATAAAACAACAACAGAAGCAATCGAAAGACGCAAACAAATGCGCATAAACAATCGACAAAAGAGATACATATCTCATAATGCAACGACCATACAAGAGAGGTACATACCTATTAAGGCAACGTCCAAATAAAAGAGATACATATCTCCTAAGGCAACAACCAAACAAAGGAGATACATATCTCCTCAAGGAAACGACCGAATAAAAGAGATACATATCTCCAAAGGCAACAGCCAAAGAAAGGAGATAAATATCTCCTCAAGACACCGGCCAACTAAAATAGATCTGCACACCTTCTACAAATAACAGTAAAACAACAACGCACGCCCACTAAAGCAACAAAAAAAAAAGCAACAGAGCTAACAAAGAAAACAACAGGTATGAAAAGAGAACATCCCATAAGGCAAAGATCAAGCAACCAGAGATACAACGCCAAGTAAAGGAAAACACAAGAAAGAAAAAGCAAATTAGAGAAAAAGTCAATCAAAACCAAAGAAATATTATTAAAATACATGTGCAGCACGTAAAGAGGCCACACTCTCCAAAAGATACAAAAAGAAATTTAAAAAAAAAACAAAATAAAAAAAAATCAAAAATCCCAATCAAACGCCACCGGTCGAAGTAGGAAAACACCCAGTCACCGAAGATGAGGGAGCAAGAGAGAAAGCAACTGAAGAAGGGGCAGGAGAATTCGAGCCCACAACCTGGGAAGGAACGGAAGACAAGACCCCGGGCGAAGGGGAATTGCTAACCGACGCTTCGATAGCAGACCTCTGAGCTGCCAATGCGGCAAGACACTGATCACAAAACTGGGCCAGATCGACATAAAGGAAGGAGAGATCCGCCACTGGATACTCCTTCAAAATAATCGATCTAATAGACCAACGGTAATGGTAAAACATCAAAGGAACCACGTGGGAAACCTCCTCCAACTGGTTCTCCACAGCCAGGTTCTGCAGCTCCAAACGGGAGCGCTAAACCTCCAACTTCGCCCGATCCAGATGGACGTTGTTTAAGGAGACCTTCAGGTCCGCTACGTGATTCTTCTGCAACTGGGCAGAATGCTGCAAGGATTCCGACTGCTTACCCCGTTGATCAAGTTGCTTCTCAAACGAGGTGTCAATAACAGTCCTCTTATAAAGTTCGATCTTTAAAGACTCATTAGAAGCCTTCAAAGAAAGGATCTCCTCCGCATGCCGCTTATGCGACTCCCTAAACCTCTTCACGGCCGCTGACATCTGCTCAAACTGAGAGTCAACCTTCGATCGAGAATTAGCATAGGCTGAAAGATGAGTCCTATTGTCCTCCAATCGACGAACATAATCAAGAAGGCAAAAACAAGTGGCATAAATGGACGGCGCACCTTCTAAGCCAGGAACTTGTCCGGAAACAGACACCCGATACTGACTCTGAAGATAGCCAAATACGGCATTCCGTATGTGGTTGGAGTCAAGAGGAGAACCTTTTGGCAGAGTGAAACAATCCCTATCAACATCACTACCCTTTAGTACAAAAGTAGAGTGAGGAACGTCTCGGCACGGGTAAGGGGCAGGCTCCACAGACGAATCTGGAGGCCTAGTAGCATGCCGCTTCCTAAGCATAAGACGACACCACCACCACCGACACGGAGTCTGTCGCAATAGAAGAAAGGGCCCCAGAAGAAGCGGTAATAGGCAAAACCACCGAAAGAGAGGACAAAGAGGCAGCAGGCGTAGATGGAGGAAGATTGCTGGTAGAAACAGAAGGCCCATCCTCGTTGTCCGACAAGAGTGAAATAAAGGGCGTTGCCTTTAAATTGTCCAAAGGAAGGCTAGATATAACGGTAACATCATCATCACTTAACATACCTGCATCCATAGCATCGAAGATATTTTTGGCCATTCCGATGAAAGAGGTAAAAACAAGAGCAAAGAAAGACGAAGAGGAAAACCAAAAAGAAGTAAAAGAAAGAAATATCAAAGAATGGAACTATTTATATGCTTTCCTCGGAAGGTAAAGAAAAAAATAGAAGGGAAAAAGAGGAAAAATACAGAAGTAATAAATGGCCATAAAGCAATTGTAACCACTGTGGCATTAAAACCGAAGAGGCACAAGCAACTTGTCACAACCCGAAATATCGAGCCGCGACCGGCGCTAGAGAATGGGAGTGAAAACAATATAACTTTACAAATATAAGTTTTCAGAAAAAAATAATAATCAAAAACCACATTAAAGAAGAACAAAAGTTCACTAGGCAATTTTGGTTTTAAAAATTCAAAAAGATTACAACTTTTAAATTTTCTAATTTGAGATTTTATATTTATTCATAAGAATTACAACTTTTTATTCATTTTTTATTTTTACAATCTCGATTTTCATACTTAGTCAAACTTGAAATAGATCCAAATGCAATGTAACAGTTTATTAGCATGGATCCACCTCTTCCCTTAAAATCCATGAATGAGGATTCAAATAGAAGACTCTTAACTCTTTAGTAGATAAAAATTTAACGAAAGTACACATAAAAACAATTTGAATAGTTTAATTTTGTAATTTAACGTTCCAAGAAAAAAATGATGTTATTTCAAAAATTGTACTACAGAAAGCCACCTAACAGTTTGCTTGAGACTCATGAACATGTTTACGATGCATTTTACTATTTCTTCCTTGATTTGAGTTTGTTTTAGTTTTGATTATCATTTTTGATAACTAAGTGCATATAATTGAATTAGAATTTAGACCCCTTTTAGAACAATTCAATTTATCCACTGGAATTCATTTATAAATGAATTTCACTTAAGTTCATTTGAAATGAATTATGATGTTTGGTATGAAAAACTATAATTTACAAAATTAAGATGTATTGTAGACACCTATTTTTCGGACAGGTAAAAAGTGATAAGGAACTGAAGCGTCCAATGATGATTTTAAGAGAAATCCGTCCGGCTGACGAGCTTTCGATTTGCTTGTTGGAATCTAAGCAGGCGTAATCTGTGCACAGCTGCAAATTTAGAGGATTAAAATGCAATTAGGCGTGAACAACCCATAAAAATCCAAATAGATTGTAATCTAAGTCTAGAAATTGGACTAATTGCCATATCTTAGAAGTTTATGAGCCAATTTGCAAGTTTTACGGACTGGAATTGACCATGACCAAACCCATAGGACTTTAGTAGCCTTTTTTAACACTTTTAGGGACCAAAATAGACTTTTAGCACCTTTTTAATTAGCTAGCAAGTCCAAATCCGAAAATTAAAATGAAAAATTAAATAAATAGATTTTAAAGCTAATCTTAACATCTAATGACTTATCACTTAACAGTTTAACCCCTAGAAGACTCTAATCAAACCCTATGTCACCCCTAATCACTATAAATACAGCCTTAAGCCAGCCTGGGTAAAAGTGGCACATAAACCCTAGAAAAATAGAAGAGAAAAACCAACCACCGCTAAAAACCCTATTATAGTCCGAATTCATAAGACATAAAACACACACAAATCACATCGATTCCAGTCCCGAAAAATACCTGAAGTCGCTGTGATTCTCCAAGAACGCACGCCTGCACCAGATTCGAAACCGGATTTAGCATCCACTTCGTTGGCAAACGAGCCAAGAACTTAGATCGGTAATTCTGAGGGCCCTCTCATAATTCCTTTGATTTTTTTGTCCATGTATATACCATGATCAATTAGGATGCATGTTAGATTCAAAGTTGTTGTTTTTCCATGACTATTGCTAATTTTGCCATTAAAATAGCTATAATTAACCAATTCGATGTTTTCAATAATTGCCATAAAATTCGATGATAGACATGTTAAATTGTTGTAATTAATCATGTTTAACCTCAAATACATAAATCCAGTTACTTTAGAGCTCTTAGAATGCATGTTTTTAGGAGATCTTAGCTAGTTTTGACATGAAAACTTTAAAAAAAGAGTTGCCGCCCAGAAAAATAAATTTGTCTAGATGAGCTTTAACCACTCCGATTATGTGTTTTTTGGATTCCTTGTTCTAGTTTATGATTTTTTGACTACTTTTGCATGAAAAACGGAGCTAAAACGAGTGAGAACGAAGTAAAACAAAACGACCCCTGAAACTGCCGACGAACCGCCGCCGCCGCCACTGAAGCCGACGGCGCCGCCGGGATAAAGTGGCTGCGCCACCACAATGAATTTTTGGCGCCGCCAGGTTAAACTGGCGTCGTGTTCCTCCTTCGCCAGATCCCAGATTCGCTTCCCAGATCTTCCAAACTCCGATCCCAACTTCAAAACGCGTTTCCCGGCCCATCCGGACTCCAAATCAGGCCCAATTTGAACCCAAACGTAGCTAATCCAATTTAGTTTCATATTTTGTATTGTAACGGGCCAGACCTGATATAAAACAGACTCAGAAGTCCATATAAACCGGGCCCACGAGCCCGAGGCCCAACAAACTAACAACTTCCAGTTTCGATTCCGGGCTAATTCGAACTCGGAATCGACTCCGGAGTAAACCAGTAGAACCAGATTGACGAAACGTACAACTCTCGTGGTCTGACCGAAAGCCCATTCTGACCAGATCGATGTCAAAGCGCGCGCGAGTGCCAGGCACTCAAAGTCAACGAGGTTTAAAAGTATTCCTAACCTTGTCCGTATATCCAACTGCCCATGAGCATGCCTGTACTGTTTACTTCTTTCCAAAAACATTCCAAATCCAATAATATCCGGGTAAAGGACTAATCACCTAAAATGGCCCATTAATGCAATTCCATCCCATCACCTAGACATCGTAGGAATAATACAAAAATGTAGTAACGGTTGTATAGGTTTTTCAAGACTCACCTAATAAAATCAATCAAGCACACTTATACATCCGGTTTAGGCTTTGTGCATGTAAAATATCCAGACCAGCCTGACTTATGCTATTTTCTAGAAACCTCTAAGGTTAGATGTATGCTTAGGAGTACCTGCTACTTGCCTCAAATGCCAGTCCAGATCGAGTCAGCGTCAAACGTGTTTACTGCTTTCATACATGTTTATTTACAGCTTTCATATCCTGTGAACTGCATATACTGTTGAGAAGAGATGTAATACAAATATGTCCAGTAAATAAAGCCAGTAACAGATAAGCCAAGCACAAGAGTCTCGGGGAGGTCCACGAACCCTAGTCTTTGCACGATAGTCTTACCAGAGGCGAGTAAGGTTATCTAGTCGGTTAAGAGACATTTCCTAGTTGAACTAGGTGGCGACTCCATTTTTCAAACCATTTCTAAATCGAGAAGTCAGCCATAAGCCTTGGGCGAGCGGCCCCCGAACCCCGCTCAGCTCACAGTGGCGACTCCATTGGGGATTGAAATCAAATGTTTTTAAAACATAAACACAAAAACGTTTTCATAATTGTTTTCAAAAACGGTTTCCATGGACCTAAACCGCACGGTTTGCGCCTTATCGATCACCGACTTTATTTTCCAGACATATTCGCACATGTTACATGCATTAGAAATTTCTCTTCTCACCTAATCTCTAGGAGTCCCTATCCAGCCCCGATACTCATAGCCGCTCTCACGCTCTGGCTCTGCACTCCATTGCCCAGAACGTCTTATGCGGAGTAGTATCATTCACAGTCCAGTACCTCGGTCGCTTGTACTCGTGATTGAGGAGACCTATCAAAGGTATATCTGTCTATGGGAGCCTTAAACCGGTTACTACCAAAATCGAATGACTCAGCCCACATGCATTCCAGCTTAGACACTACCCTCTAGGATCAACCCAATTTAATGATTGTACTTGAGGCATGATTGTCAAAATACAGTACACTTAATTCAATTTGTATATTACACTAAATTTCAAAATTCTCTTTATATAAAATGACATTTAAGATTGCAAGAGCATGAAAATAAATTTTATTAATAAATTGAATGAAACTAGTTCATTTTTTATAAGTTCACATCCGGATTGATTTTTAATAGTTATTCAATCCTTATAATAGACTATCTCTCAATATTCTGTTTATATAAAATATCAGATAAGATTGTAAAGAGGAAAAGCATCAGAATAGTTTCGTTGATATAGGTTCATATCAGGTTGATTTTTGGTTTTATAGACTATCAAATACATTTCACTTAAAAGAGATATTCAATTTGTATATTATACTAAATCTTAAAATTCTCTCTATATAAAATGCCATTTAAGATTGTAAAGAGAAGGAAGACAAAATTTATTAAAAATTGAATTAAACTAGTTCAGTTAATATAAGTTCACATCTGATTCATATCAGGTTGCTTTTCAGTTTTATAGATTGTCAAATACATTTCACTTAAAACCAGTTATTCAATTATTATAATAGACTAAATCTCAAAATTGTCTCTATATAAAATATCAAATAAGATTGTAAAAAACAACAAGAAATTTTTCATAAAAAAATAAATTAAGTTAGCTCAGTTAATATAGGTTCATATCTGGTTCAAATCAGGTTGATTTTTGGTTTTATAAACTACCAAATACATTTCACTTAAAAAAGATATTCAATTTGTATATTACACTAAATCTCAAAATTTATCTATATAAAATGTCAGTTAAGATTGTAAAGAGCAGTAAGAAAAAAAATTAAAAAGTGAATTAAGATAGTTCAGTTGATATAGGTTCACATCAAGTTGATTTTCGGTTTTATATTGAGTTAATCTTGAATTTATACTAAACTAATTTATATCGCTATCACAAAAAATCTTAGATGCTACGTATTGCAGAGCTCACTTCTATTCAAAGTAAATCAATTTTTTTTACTATCCAACATAAATGAAGTGTATACATGAAGTTCATGCTAGATTTCAATTACATGATCATCAAACCAAGCAGTGGATGGAAAGCCACCAAATATAATTATAGGTTGAGTTGGAGAAGTTGGTCATATCCATTTAATATTTGGAAGAGGAAGAGTCTTCAAAAGATGGGACCAGCTGGAACCATTATCACCAAGTCCATGAAGCCATACAACGATAGCTTGGTGTTTACCTTTAGGCCTAACCACGTAAGTTCTTCAAAATTCAAATGCCCTATTGACAGTTTTACCACCAGCATTCATAGAAGGACCACTGAAACTCATCTTCGAATGATGTAAAGAGCACAGAACCTGAATAAGACAACAAAACTAGAGAGACTATATCTCTTCGATAATGGTGGCTCTAAAACTGCAAAGTAAATCAATTAACTCAACCAAAATGTTGATTTGTATTCTTCTAGCTATCAATATTCATATAGTAATACAATTTTCAATTTTGAAAAACAAAAAGTGCAACTTGTAGAACATAAGAACATTGAATTGTTGGGGCCTTTTTTAATTCTATAAGAATTTCAGCCATAAACACTCTCTTCATCATGATTGTCATGCAATCCAACAAGACACTCGAATTTTAGACAAAATTGAATCCCTAAAAGCTAAAAGCTTGCTCCACTACTACTCTTTTTCAAACCCATCTTCGCCTTCTTGAGACTAGAGTTTTTTTTGTTACTGTTAGCAATCAAAGGTCAAAGACAATAGGTTCTTTGAGATTAGATGCCAACTCTTTATGCAGGATAGTGAGTTTTTACGCTTACTTTTGTAATCTTCTTTTTCCTTTTCTTTCTTTTCTCCATTGATTTCAATATTCAACCTCCGCCCACAAAAAGAAACAGCACCACCAATAACAACAAATACTCATCTCACCATTTTCACAAATTATTTCAAAAAAAGGAAGATTTAAAAGCTTATGATCCGGCGATGGAGGGTGCTTCTCTGACATCCGACGATCGGCAGCAACAATAGAAAGCAACAAAAGAAGGAGCAGCAGTGGAGATTCGACTGTCAACAGCAACAAGAAAGTAGTGAGGGAGGGAGCAGCACAGGTGGTCCAGCTATCGACCACCAAAGGTCTAGTGTTTCGCCAACTGGCACCAAAAGTCTGGCCACCGGCTGTCCGACCATAACAAACCGGCCATAAACTAACCGACCATACATTTACTCTAATGGTAGCAACTGTTGATGTTGGAGAAGAGAAAGTAAGGGTAAAATAGTACTATAATTAAAATGAGGTATAGATGGAAACAAATTTTTTTTTTTAAAAGAGACTTTCGCACAAAAATGTTTTGTGAGTTACTAACATAAACTTTTGAGTTTTTGGGTTATATGGTGTAATTTTTTCTTTTTGCTTGCCAAAATCATATACCCTTATTTCCAAATATCTCCAATACTAGCTTTCTTGATTTTAGATACCAATTAAATCATATCTTATTTAAATCCTTTTAGTTTAGGAAATGAATAAGATATATTTTTAAATAATTAGATTCAACTTTTATGGTTAAGAAATCCTCTTTCCATGTAGAATTAGCTTAATAACCAAGCATCCTATTTACTTATATGAGAATTTCGGCCATGTTCTCGATACCCCTCACTCTTTATGGATTTGAACTTCAAAATAGGTCCGTTGATTTGAAATTAATCCAAGCTAAACTTTGTTATCTTTAAGGCCCAAATGAGTTGAATTTTATGTTGTACATATGTATTCAAATTAGCTTGAAACTTTCTTGCTCTACTTCTTGTAATCGGGCCCAATGGCAAACCCAATGGGTCACCAAATTCCAATCTTATTGTCATACAAATCAAGCCCATCACGCGAGTCTATCTCCACTTCATCATGATCTCCTTGATTGTTCATAACACCACTTCATCCAAAGTTTAAACCATACACCATTTGGACTAGTAGGCTTGTATCAACCAGTAACATATTTTTTGTTGCATGACAAGTTCTAATTATTTTTACATTGACAAATAATTTATAAACATTCGCCAAAAAATTCTAAGGCTCAAAAGTATTATAATCTTGTATGTTTAAACTGTTGTTTGACTATGTTGATGTTTTTTATTGTGTTGAGTGTGTGTCTATATCCAATTTTAACAGATTTAATTACATAATCATGTTAATAATTAGTATAAACTAATCAGACAAATGAAAACTCTAGAATGACCATGAAAACTGTAATTAATGATTTTATATGCATTTAAGATGATAATTTCTAAAATTAAAATCATTTATACATCCATTATTATTTCCGTTTCTATTGCTCCCTTATTTTTAACCAACCAAATGCTCCCTTAATGGTTAAGTGAGAATTAAAATAAAGATTAGAGTCATTGTTGACCCTATTCGTTTTTAAAAGAATAAAGGATCATTTCACCCCCTCAACTTGGAACAAAATATTAAAAAAATCCCAAGTACGTAAAACTATATAATTTTTTTCCTGTACTTTGCAAAGTCGGATCGGTTTTCACCCTGCTTATAGAAAAAGAGTGAGATTCTTAAGAATGATTCTAATTAATCATTCTTAACTCTAACTAAACCTAATTAATTTTAATTAAATTTAAAATTATAATTCTAATTAACACCCTAATTAAATTTTAATTAAACCCACAATTATCCTAATTAATCATAATTAACGTAATTTCTAATCTACCCTCTTCTTTCAAACTTCTGCCGAGTTTTAGAGTTAAAATTATCCATACAATTAGTAATATTTTTAAATTAATAATCATCATTATCACAATCACCACAATCATAAAACAACAACAACAAATCCAACAAGTCTCAATTGATCATTCAACTTTCTTTGCTTTTTTTTTAAATCTCTATCATCGAAATCATAGAGTACTTCTTTGCATCTGCTGATCCAATCACCATTTTCATATTTTCATCTTCTTCATCTTATTCTGATGTTTCTTCGACAAATTCATATGCAAATTTCGATTGTGCAGAGACACAAATTGAACGGCAAGGGAACCGCTGCTCCTTCTTTCGTTGCATTTATGCATTTTCTTCATGATTTTTTCGACGAGCAAATTGATGATTGATTATTTTGTTTGCAATTTTCATGTGTGTTTTGGTTTTCTATTTGCGGGTTTGGGTAGTGTTCTTGGTGGCGGAGGAAATGAAGAATTGGCGGTTTGGTGCAGGAGTGGAAGACGAACCATAAATGGTTATGAGGAACATCGAAGACGGATTGGAGAAGAAGAATGTTGAACGGTGAAAGGGAATGTGTTTGAAAAACAAGAAGATTTGATAATAAAATTAGGTTGGTTGAATACATATTTTGACCTCTGAACATGTACCGTTTTATCCATCTAACTCCTAAACTTAACGTCTCACCTATTAAACCTCTAAACTTGCTAAATAACCCGATTTGACCCCTGAACTTGTTAAATAATCTGATTTGATCCATGAACTTGATAAATACGTAAATATTGAACCCCCCCCGTACAAAAATTCTTCTAGAATGTTTCAAGTGCCAGGTGGACACGGAGGGATTCAATGTTTACGTATTTACCAAGTTCATAGGGTCAAATCACATTATTTAACAAATGCAGAGGTTCGATAGGTGACACGTTAAGTTCATGAGTTAGATAGGTAAATGAGTACAAGTTCAGAGGTCAAACTATATATTAAGCCACATCTCGGGGTCACAATGAGTACAAATTACTGAATTAGGTTAGGTTTGAAAATGAAAAAGGTGAAAAGAGATCGCTCATAATTAATTTAAAAATTATTTTGATTTGTGAAGTTTAAAATTATATGGGATACATAGCCCGCACAGGTTTGGTTTAGTGGTCTAAGTCTCAGCCATCTAGAAGCCAAACGTCGCAGGTTCAAATCCCGGCTAGGCCCTTTCTTAATATGGAGTGGTTGAGGTTGGATTGCTGGCCACTATAGCCCAAAATTACTAGGTATGTGAGCTTGCGGGCGGTCCACATCCCTGGGTTTGACAATGATTTGAGTTTCGGCTCAATAGAGTGAGTTCTCATCACAAAAAAGGGATATACTTGAAATTTGAAAATAATTTGATGTCAATTTGAAAAATAAAATAAGAATAAGAAATCATATAAATATTATATTATTAAAAACCGAAGAATGTATGTACTCTCGGAGATGAATGGTGAAAAGGAGATTTGATACGTTTTTGCCAAGTAAAGAAAAAAGGTGATCTACTTGCTTAAATTCAAGTTTTTTTGATATTTTGTGCCAAGTTGAGGAGTGAAATGATTATTTGTTCGTTTTAAAACGAATCAAGGATTACTTTACCCCCTCAACTTAGCACAAACTATAAAAAACGTTACAATTAGCAAAAAATGATCACTTATACCTGAACTTGACAAAATCGGGTCAAAACCCCCCTTTCCACACCCTCACCCAAGAGAGTTGATAGATCCGGATGTCGGATGTGGTCTGTGACTTAGGGATTTTAGTATCGATACTGGATGTCGATTTAGTGGTAAGTGGTTTAGCGTATGGGACTTTTGTTCATTCAGATTGTGTGTCCTGGACTTATGGGTTTTTGGCCCTTTATAGTGTGTGTGTAACGCGCCTTGTTTGCTTCTTCTTTCCTAGTTGATGTGGGAATTATGGTTCTTCCATTTTCTCTTGGTTTGTTTGTATATTCCATCATTAATCCCCCTTGTTGGTTATCGCAATGGCTGGATATTAATGCGGAGCTTTAATCATTACGATCTATGACCTTTGCTCCTTGTCCTGTTCTTCAGTCGTGGGCATCGTCACGTTCGCTTGTTTCCGTATGTGTCAACATCTGCTTCTTTTCGGATGACTGAGACGATCAATACGACTTTAAATTTTATGTATTTTCTGTTCTTCTGGGTTCTATATGTGCTTTTTGTAGCATGTTTTGGTTGTCTGGTTTTGATTAACCCAACCAAAACAGGCAATAAAGAAGCTCAGGGAGACTCTATGCTTTGTGCAGGTTAGAACATCCTTCTTTTGTTTCTTCTTTTTGCTTTCCTGGGTTATTCCTGTGCTTTTCGTAGTTTGCTTAGTTTGCCTGGTTTTGCCTAACCCAACCCAAGTAAGCTACAAAAAGGCTCAGAAAGACTTCATTCTTTTGTTTTTATCTATTTCGCGTGTGGTTTTCCTCTTTCTTTCCCTTGTATTTATAGTACCGTGTTGTAGTGCATTTATGGCTGTCACGTCTTTCTGAATTTTCCTCTTTTCTCGTGCATCGTGCTTCTCTCTCCAGATTAGTTTTGACGGTTGAGTTGCATGTGCCTCTTCGGTTTTAGTGCCACAGTGGTTACAGTTGCTTTATTGCCATTTATTACTTCTGTATTTTTCCTTTTTTCCATTCTATGTTTTTCTTTGCCTTCTGAAGAAAACTTATAAATAGTTCTATTCTTTGATATTTCTTTCTTTTACTTCTTTTAGGTTTTCCTCTTTGTCTTTCTTTGCTCTTGTTTTTACCTCTTTCATCAGAATGGCCCAAAATATCTTTGATGCTATGGATGCGGGTATGCTAAGTGACGATGATGTTTTCGTTATATCTAGCCTTCCTTTGGAAGATCGACTAGCAGCGCCCTTTATTTCCCTCTTGTCGGACAACGAGGATGGACCTTCTATTTCTACCAGCGATCTTCCTCCATCTATGGCTGCTGCCTCTCTGTCCTTTCTTCCGGTGGTTTTGCCTATTACTGCTTCTTTTGGGGCCCTTTCTTCTGTCGTGACAGACTCCGTGTCGATGGTGGTGGTGTCATCTCTTGTGACTACCTCTTCTGCCTCTTTTCCTTTGGCTCCTTTTGAGGAGACTAAGAAGCGGCCTGCTACTGGCCCTCAAGATTTGTCTATAGAACATGCCCCTCGGAGAGACGTTCCTCGCTCTACTTTTCTGCTTAAGGGCAGTAATGTTGATTGGGATTGATTCATTATGCCGAAAGGTTCTCCTCTTGACTTCAACCACATACGGAATGCCGTATCTGGCCATCCACGGAGTCAATGTCCGGTGTCTATTTCCGAACAAGTTCCTGGCGTAGGAGGTGCGCCGTCCATTTATGCCACTTGTTTTTGCCTTCTTGATGATGTTCGTCGATTGGAGGACGATATGACTCGTCTTTCATCCTATGCTAATTCTCGGTCGGAGGTTGACCCTCAGTTTGAGCAGATGTCAGCGGCCATGAAGAGGTTATGGGAGTCGTATAAGCGGTAGGCGGAGGAGATCCTTTCTTTGAAGGCTTATAATGAATCTTTGAAGAACAAATTTTGTGAGAAGATCGTTAGTGCCACCTCATTGGAGAAGCAACTTGATCAACAGGGTAAGCAGGTGGAATCCTTACAGCATTCTGCCTAGGAGGAGATCCTTTCTTTGAAGGCTTATAATGAATCTTTGAAGAACGAATTTTGTGAGAAGATCGTTAGTGCCACCTCATTGGAGAAGCAACTTGATCAACGGGGTAAGCAGGTGGAATCCTTACAGCATTCTGCCTAGTTGCAGGAGAATCATGTTGCGGACCTGGAGGCCTCCTTAAACAACGTCCGTCTGGATCGGGCGGAGATGGAGGCGGAGCGCTCCCTTTTGGAGCTGCAGAACCAGGCTTTGGAGAACCAGTTGGAGGAGGCTTCTGGCGTGGTTCCTTTTCGATTTTAGCATTACCGTCAGTCTATTAGATCGATTATTTAAAGGAGTATCCAGTGGCAGATCTTTCCTTTCTTTATGTCAATCTGGCCCAGTTTTGTGACTAGTGTCTTGCCGCATTGGCAGCTCAGAGGTCTGCTATCGAAGCGCCGGTTAGCGCTTCCCCTTCTCCCGGGGTCTTATCTTTCGTTCTTCCCCTGGTTGTGGGTTCGACTTCTCCTGCTCCTTCTTCAGTTGCTTTATCTTTTGCTCCCTCGTCTTTGGCGACTGGGTGTTTACCTATTTCGACCGGTGGCGTTTGATTGGGATTTGTGTTTTGTTTTTTTTATTTATTATTCTTTGTATCTTTTGGAGAGTGTGACCTCCTTGTGTGATGCACATGTATTTTAATAATATTTCTTTGGTTTCGATTGACTTTTTCTCTAATTTGCCTTTTCTTGCTTGTGTTTTGCTTAACTTGGCGTTGTATCTCTGGTTGCTTTATCTTTGCCTTATGGGATGTGCCCCTTTCATACTTGTTGTTTTCTTTGTTTACTCCGTTGCTTTCTTGTTTTATTGTTGCCTTAGTGGGCGTGCGTTGTTGTTTTATTGTTATCGTAAAAGGTGTGCATCTCTATTTTAATTGGCCGTTGCCTTGAGGAGATATGTATCTCCTTTGTTTGGCTATTGCCTTTAGAGATATGTATCTCTTTTATTTGGTCGTTGCCTTGAGGAGATATGTATCTCTTTTGTTTGGTTGTTGCCTTAGGAGATATATATCTCTTTTATTTTGATGTTGTCTTAAGAGTACCTCTATTGTTTGGCAGTTGCCTTATGAGATGTGTATCTCTTTTGTTGCTTGTTTATGCACATTTGTTTGCGTCTTTCGATTGATGTTGTTGTTGTTTTATTTTTCATTTTGCTACTTGGATAAAAAAGGGAACTTTGATTGTATTGATATTGACATGGAGGATTTAATTATAACAAAAATAAAGGCTGCTATCCTTATCTCTTTGGCCTTCTGTCTTTTACAACTTTCTTGTAGTAATGTTCTACCCCTCTATTTCTTTCATGGCGATAGTACAGCATTTGGCGGCTACCTCCTGGTCTCCTTTGACGTCGATGACTCCCTCTGTAGTTGGTATTTTCATGGTCAGGTAGCGGATGTTGGTGATCGCTCCAGAAGAATATAGAAACGGCCTTCTTAGTATCGTGTTGTAAGCCAATGGCATGTCCACAACTGAAAACAACGTTTTGAATTCCTTCGTCTCTCTTCCTCCTCTTCCAAATTCTACCATTAGTTCCGCCAGGCCCTTGGGTTAGATTGGGGTTCCTCTGAGCCCTAATATGGGCACTGGGCAATGCTTAAGATTTCCTAGCTCTCCGCCAATCCCGTTGAACGTCTCCCACGTCATCAGGTTTATTGCGCTTCCTTCATCTACTAGTAGCTTCATAACCAGGAAGTTGTTGATAATCGCTTCCACCACCAACACATCGTTGTGTGGTCCTTTCATGTGTGTTCCGTCTTCCGTTGAGAACGTGATTACTTTTGCTACTTCTGCCCTTCTTCCTGCTTGGTCCGCTAACTGCATTATCTCGCCCCTTAACCTTTTTCTCCCTTCTTTCATGCTTTTTCCTCCAACAATGACGTTGATGACCCCCGCGATTTCTTTCTTTCTTCCCCTTTCCTCTTCCTTTTTTTCTTCCTTGTTGGTTCCTTCTTTTCTTTATTCCTTATCTTCTTTTACGGCTTGTGAACTTCCTTAGTGCTCCTGATTCTATCAACTTTTCTATTTCCTTCTTCAGACGTAGCATTCTTCTGTGTCGTGCCCATAGTCCTCGTGGAACTTGCAGTATCAGTTTCGTCTTTTGTCCCAGTTCTGTGGATTTTCTTCCTGGGTCATGTTACCGGTGTCCTGTTTTCTTTGACCCACATCAAGACGTTCTCCCTCGTGTTGTTCAGTGGTGTGAATGCTTCAACTCTATCGCCATACCTAGATCGATACTTGCTAGTGTATATGTTGTCATTTTTCTAGTGGTTTCTCTCTTCGTATGGGGTGTACCTGCTGATGTTGCGAGTGCTCGTACCATAATCTTTTCGCGAGTGTGACAGTTGTCTTTGAGAGGAGCTTCCCTAACCTTCTTCCTTCTTTGGCGCTTCGCTAGTTTTCTGCCTCCTTCCATCGTCTATGTTGATACACTTCTGAGTTACTGCTATTACTTCGTGGTAGGTTTTTGGCTTCTTCAAACTTAGCTTATCGCCTAGCACTCCCATCCGAGTGCCCTTCTTTAATGCATGTACCACTATGTCATTGTTGAGGTCTTCAATTTTCATGGCTTCGTTATTCAATCTTTCAATGTATGCCCTTAGTGTTTCTCCCTCGCCCTGCTTGCATCTGTAGAGTTCTTCTGAGCTTCTTTTAGGTGGGATTTTTGTGAAGAACCTTATCACGAATTCTTTGTTCAGCTGTCTCCACGTAGCTATTGATCCGGCCTACAGGCAGTTGTACCATCGTTGTGCTGTGTCGCTGAGTGTGGTTGGAAATGTCTTGCAAAGTATTGCGTCTGAGACATCCTATAGGACCATCTTGTTGTAGTATTTGGTGACGTGACTCTCCGGACAACCGGTTCCGTCGAAGTTATCAAAGTTAGGTATCTTGAGCCTCTCTGGCCACTTCTCAGACAACACGTTTACTGGTAGGGGTGACTTCCCATCCATCATACTGCTGGTTTGGACGTGCTCTCTTGGCTTTTCTTCAGCCACTTTCTGCATCGCCTCTGAAATGAGTCTCTGAACTTCCTTCAAGTCCGCGTTGTCCGTTCCTATCTCTGAACGTCTAAGAGTGGGTAAGTCCGCTTCTTCCCTCCCACTGTCTTCCACCGTGATTACTTTTGAATCCTTTCCCTCCAGGTCGTCGACTGCGTTGGGCGCTTTTCCTGTTCCGCTCGTCCGTTTCTCAGTGGCGCTCCGGTTCTTGCTGTTATGCGTTTGTGACCTGATTGATTCAGTCGCTTCTTCGACCATCATGGTCACTTCTGCTCTGAAACGCCTTATTTCTCCATCCATCATTCGACCCAAGAATTCCTGGAAAACCTAACCGAGTTCGTCTCCCAGAGTTGGGGTCGGACTTCCGAATCCTTGGAAGAAGATTCCCGACCACCCGGTTGCCCCTGGAGCTATTGGGATCTGGGGACTGTCTTTGATTGATACTCCAGAACCGCCGAGCAAGGTGCCTTTTTCCTTAACCGCTTGTCCCGTTGTATCTTTGCTTACATCCCCCATCGTCGAATCCGATCAGTGAAATTTGTTCTGGGAGTTCCCACAGACGGCGCCAAATGATAGATATGGATGTCGGATGTGGATTGTGACTTAGGGATTTGAGTATCGGTAGTGGATGTCGATTTAGTGGTAAGTGGTTTAGCGTATGGGACATTTGTTCGTTCGGATTGTGTGTCCTAGACTTATGGGTTTGTGGCCTTTTTATAGTGTGTGTAACGCGTTTTGTTTGCTTTTTCTTTCCTAGTCGATGTGCGATTTATGTTTCTTCCGTTTTCTCTTATTTTATTTGTATATTCCACAGAGTGAAATACACTCTCTAGTTTTGATTGGGGATTTTTTTGCTCAAGGTGGTTTTTTATGGTAAAAAATTTAAAATGGTTCTAATTATTTTTAATTTTTCAAATTATTCCATAATAATAAAAAAAATTAATTTTTTTAAATTTTAAAAATTTATATATTAAGTTTATATTAACTAAAAATACAAAGGACCTTTTTGTAATTTTTATAAAAAAAATTATTTTTTTTATACTTGATGAGCAGCTTCAAGTGAAGAATCCATCAGTTGCTCATCGTCATCATTCATCTCTTACAAAGACGACGAGCTCGTCTCTGTGAGAGACGAATCTCGTCGTCTCTGTGAAAGACGAGTTCGTCTCTAAAAGAGACAAAGAGTTGCGTCTCTGTTCCGACAAAGACGAGCTCGTCGTCTAATTAGATGGGTTCGTCTCTTAACGAAGACGAATCGATGGCTGTGTTTGGATGGTTGTTGATAGGTTTTGGGCGGTGGTTGATGGGTTTTGGGCGGTGGTTGGTGGAGGTGAAGAAAGAGGGACAGTGGTAAAGATAGAGAAGAAAAAACCCGATGAATTTATCGTTTTTAAAATTTAGATTAAATGTTTAATTAAATTAGATTAATTAAGGTTAAATGTTTAATTAGATTAAGTTAATTAGAATTAATTAATATAAATTAGAGGTAATTATTTAAAATTTAGAATCTAACTCTCCAATTAAGGTGCCACATAAGAATAGGGAGACATTTGATCCGATTTGGACAAGCTCGGGTATTTCTGATCTTTTTTTCGAATTTTGAACATTTTTAATATTTTGTGCCCAGTTGAAGGAGGTAAAATGATCCTTTGTTCGTTTTTAAAACATAGGTAAATAGTTGAACAAAGGAGTATTAAAATTGGAACAAAGGATCAAATCGCCCCCTCAACTTGGCACAAAATATCAAATGAGTCAATTTCTCCGGCTTGGATATAACAGACCCAGAACTTGCATTTTCGTATCAAAAAACCCGCAACTTGTGTTTTTATATAAAAAAACCCCTCTGACATAAAAAAGAGAATGGATTAACTTATTATAAATTCGAAACTTAATCAGTCTCAATTTTACACTAATTTAACACAATTGAAAACCTATTCAACACTAATTAAACCTAATTAAAACTAAACCTAATTTCATCGAAAACCGCCGCCGCCCTACCGACCACTGCCGCCAAACTGAAATCCTCTACCATTTGTGTTCATCCTTTTTTATAAATGAAGGGATCCGTGTGCATCCCAGATCTGCGTTCATCCTCAAAGGGATGAACACAATCGTTATGTGTTCATCTCTCAAAAGGATGAACACAATCGTTAGCAACAGATTCGTTCATCCGGAGGGGTAGGTGGGAGCGGAAGTGTATGGCGGGGTGAAGAAAGAATGGTGGCCGGAAAAAGAAAGAAGAAGGAGGGAAGAAGAAGGGGGGGGGGGAGGGAAAAAAGGTGTTTAATTTTTTATTAAAAATTAAAATAAATACTAAACTTTTAAAATTATAAAAATATAAATGAAAATTAAAAATTATTAAGAACTAATTTAAAAGATAAATAAAATATTGAGGGTGTTTTTAAATTTTTTCCACTTTTTGCGGAGAGTGTAGTTCACTTGCTTGGATGAGAGTGGGGGAGGAGCTTCTTGATACGAAAACACAAGTTTAGGATCTATTTGTACCAAAAGCGGTGAAAATGACTCATTTGATATTTTATATCAAATTGAGGGGGTGAATTGATCCTTTGTTCATTAAAATTGCCACCGAAATTGCGGCGTTGTAGAGAAGCGAAGTAAAAGAAAAACTTGTAGTAGCAGCACTCCACTCTCTCTCTATCTGGCAGTTAGAGCGTTGGATTAGGGATCTGAAAATGAGTCGATTTAATGCTGATCCAAATCCCTTCGATGAACAAGAAGAAGCGGTCAATCCTTTCTCGGTATGCCTTCATTTTCAGATCTCTTCTTTTTCTTAATTACAGTGTTATAATTTTAAGTGTCAAACCCTAGAAATTCACAATTTTAATGCCAACTTGTGATTGGGCGTGCAGAATGGTAGTAGAGGTCCTGCATCGAAGGCTCGTAACGAATACGATGCAACAGTTGATATACCACTCGACACAATGAATGTGCAGGATTCGGATCCGAAGAAGAAGCAGAGAGAGCTGGCTTCTTGGGAAGCAGATCTTAAGAGGAGGGAAAAGGTTATCTCAATGATCTACTTCATTTGGGTATGTAATGCTTTTATATGACATTGTTTTTGCTCTTTACAGGAAATTCAAAGGAGAGAAGATGCTGTTTCAAAAGGTAATTGTGCAATCATGTTTGTGTTTAATGGTATCGTTCACCGTGTAGTTTCTAATTCGTTTTATATATCAGCTGGCGTCCCTGTAGATAACCGAAACTGGCCTCCTTTTTTCCCCATCATCCATCATGATATAGCCAACGAAATACCAATTCATGCTCAAAGGCTGCAGTATTTGGCTTTTGCTACTTGGTTAGGTATATTTATGCCTTTTCTTTCATCAAGCTTTTCCAATGCATTCATATACCACAACTGTGCCATTACTATTTTGGCAGTTGATATATACCAACACTTTCTCTTATATTTGCTTTTGTCATTGTAGCAGCCTAGGTTGTTCTGCTTATTGACCCCTATGGCACACATTTTTTTGTTACTTAGAAAACAAGTTAAAAAGAAGAGGAGGAAGTAAATTAAAGATACTGCAAAATACTAAATTGACAGAAAAAGAATGAAAAAAGTTAGAAATGTTTTATAAGAGGGGGTATTAGTGGTTAGGATTGGAAAGTAAAAAAGAATGCAAGTGTGAGAAAAATAATGTGATAAAAGAGACGAAGATAAGAAATATTGAGAAATAAAAAGAGGTGAATTATTGTTAAATGACTGTGTTAGTAACTAAGTTTTATAGGAGTTTAAGTTATTTTTACTCCCCTTTTTAGAAATTTTAATATGTTGATTATACACATCATTTTTTTATTTAAATCAGTTGCCTCTTTCCAAGAAGTGTGAGACTTCAAATATTGAAGGCGAGGCCAATGATTCAATAATTTGGTGCTTAGCACTTTGGCTTACAACTGAGTATAAAACGCTGTAAATTGTATAAAGGACATTGCCATGAAAGAAAGGATTTAGGATTGCAACTTGATATAGCTTATTTACCTTTCATGCGCTTTTAATAATTCATAAATTTTCACGTCCCCTTTTTTATTAGTTCCTTAAGTAGCTAAGAGTTTTAGGGAGCAAGGGTTAAGCAACATAATCTTAAGTTTGTTGGGCATATGATTAGGCTACAAGGTGCAGTTTTTCCGGTTAAGGTACCTTTTGTTAAGATGCTTTCTTTGCACTTAAGTATGGGCCTTGTGTCAAGCCCTGGTGCTTGAATTATGCAACTCTAAGTATATCTGGTTTGGAATTCTATGTTTTTTCCTCGTAAAAAGGTTTTCAATTTTTTTTTTTTTTAAACGTGCATTGGTCATCTGTGAAAAATACAGATTTTCTAACTTCTAGTTCTAGGAGTGCCATTAAAGTAAAGTTCTATATCATCGGTCCCTACTAATACCTAGGCGCTATTGACCATGGGCGTCTCTGTACCTCGAAGGCGAGGCGCCTAGGATTTCCCAGGCTTTGTTCGAGTTAATGTATGTTATCCAGTTTCTTTAAAAGAAGAAGATTAAAAGAGGAAACCAAGAATAATGAAAAATTAATTAGCAGTTTCTAAAGAAGGTAAAAGAAAGGCACAACGATGAACAGATTAATTATTTAACTTTGAGAGTTGTGCTGTATACTAATTGCTTGTATGCCATGTATTAAAGGAGTGCCTAGTTGTCAAGATTCTAGGAGTTCAATAGTCACATTTAAGTCTTAACTTGCAAGAGTTCAAGAGTCACACTTAAATCTTATCTAAAAATTAGCCGGATTAAGAAAATAAACCTCATGTCTTCTTCTCAATGTTCTTATGCTTATTTATGAAGATGATTATTATTTTGTAGATATAAATTTTATATTTTTTTGAAAAAATTTGCGCTTCACTTCGCCCTGGCAAGCGCTTTTTTTTGCGCCTTCCACTCAAGCTATAAAAAGCTATTTCGCCTTGTGTGAACCTATCGCTTTTGATTAGATTGCGTACGTAGGACATATTTAGGATGGTTGTTGTAGGGTTATTTTACGAATAACTTGAGATTTGGAACTGAATTTAATATAAATTTAGCTAAATTTCAGATCTGAAATAATAAGAAAATAAAGAGAACTTATAAGAGTCACACATAGAAGGCTTAAGAGTCGCACCTAGAGAATTGAGTCATAATCTTTTTTGATAATAAAAATTGAACTCCTGAAATATAATAATAAATTAAGTATCTATAAGTTTAAACTAATCATAATACGAATATGATTTAAAATCCCCAACTAAAAATACGAGGCCAATACTAATTACAAATTTCTAAATTAAATAGGATTTTAAACACAATAATAACAATAAAATAACTGGATTCCTGCTGCAGCAATGTTATCTGAAATTGTCAAAATATCCCTGTAACTAATCGTGAAAAAATCGAAAACTTGATAGATGTTTCCATCACCCCACATTTTCTAGTAGTGTTTGCATGTTAGAACCGTTTTTAGCATGCCTTTTACTAGATCTGTTTTCAATGTGCTCCATCACTAGGGCACCTATACGCCATTGCTATTTATAATTACGAGCTTTATGTCCTGTGTGCTTGAGTTCTAGTCATTCATGTATTTGTTGCAAGATGAAGCTGATATGATGTTTGATTATACAGTTTTAAATTGTTGTGTATTGGTGGTGCTTCAGCAATTACTAGTTCGTGATGATGGGGTGAACTCATGAAACTGACTGGCTTAGCGAATTTAATTGTGGTTTGGGTGGCTGTTGGGGCTAATTCAATTGTACTTTTAAGTGTTAGTTTTATTGCTTTTTTTTTATGGTAGATGATATCCATCTGGTATCTTGGTGTATTTTGCTTGAATAGCTCTATTTTAATTGCAATAAAGATATCACTATCTGCATCATTTTCTTAGTTTTAATTTAACTTGTAGCTACTTTCTCGGAAAATTTTAATACTTATTTTATGTTATATGCATTTGCAGGTATAGTTCTTTGTCTTGTCTTTAATGTTATTGCTGTGCTGGTCAATTGGATTAGAGGCGGAGGTAACTATTTGCAACTACATTAGCATATTCTTGCTTGTTACGTGTCCCATAGTGCATCTCAATTATCTGATGATGATCATAACATGCAGGAGTCAAGATTTTCCTTCTTGCATCCATCTATGCTTTGTCTGGAATTCCTATGTCATATGTGCTGTGGTACAGGCCACTTTATCGTGCAATGAGGCAAGTGATTAGTAATTATTTTCTTTATAATATTTTCTTCCAAGCATTGATAATGTGTTGCAAATTTCTTATTATAGAGAAAGCAATGAAAAACGTATGGTTTCTTGAATTATCAATCAATTTCTGTGAAGGTGTTAATATTTTATTGTTTAGACAATGATTTGTTTGTGTTATGGTTATATATTATTTTACTTTTGCATGTATTATGATTAAAATAGTTTGTTTCTCATGGAATTGATTTTGTACTCAAAGCACTTTTTTAATGAAATGAAGCTCTTATTCTCACCATTTGTGAATACTATTGATTTTCTCTCCACTTTGGTTGAGGCATCATTCTTTTTGTTTCTTATGCATGAATAATTTATGCCATCTACTTTGTGTCAAAAGATCTGTCCAGAAGCATGATTAGATAGCTGCTATTTCTTAGCCCCATATATTTCATGGAAAGTATTTTCTTGTCAAAGGAAAAAAATAAGTTGTTTTTCTTAATGCTCGGGAAAGAAGTAATCCTTTTTTTAAAATAGGGAGTCACTTCTTGAGTTGTACAAGCAGTTTTTTTAGATGATATTGATTATGTTAAATTTTAGTATTTTGTGTCCATTTTTGGTCAATGAAAGACCATTTCGATTAACAAAAGGTGTAATAACACTCGGTGCAGTAAATGACACAGTTTTCCAACATCAATCAAACATTTGAAGTTATGCTATTTTTCTCCTCATATACCTTAAAACACAAGGGAGCCCTGGTACAAATGTACACAAGCATGAATGATTCAATTGCGATAGATCACACAGGTGGCTAGCACCAACTCTTTGCTTTATGTGGGCAGTAATTCCGCTGGTTTAAGTTACATTAAATTTTGGAATTTATTCTAACATTAATACAATTAAATCTGCAAGGGACTTGTGTAATGAATCTGCAGTTCTAATTTTAATTGTCTAGAATCTTATTAGATTTATGAAGTTTTTGTAGCATGATTCTTAAATCAGAAATTCGATTTTTGAGAATTTGGGAATTATATTCCTCTTTAATTGTGTAGAACCAGAATTTTAAGTAAGTTCGTTACTACGTGGGCTTGTCAGAGGCCCTAATTTTTTTGCTGATTTTGGCTTGAACAATCTATAGCACATATGGAAAGTACAATATTGACTTGTTGCTCCTTAATGACATGGGATGATGCAAGTAGAGCATTTGGTTATATTGCTGTTTGTTTAGATATATTACGGTTTGGTGCACACAGAGTTAGAATAGAAAATGGGGATAACATTGGTAAAAACAAAACAAAAATGGTTAAGATGGGAGTTAAAAGAGTATGTCTTGTTTTCTCAACTAACTTGTAAAATTATGTCAGAAGAATCTTACTTTCTTATAATGATAAATGGTGTACGTGGTACACAATTTTCCTGGTTGTGAGAAGCAGACCATTTACATGCAGCATTCTCCTTTTTCCTTCTCTCTTCTCTCTTTCAATTAGTTTTGTTTGGTATGTGATCTTTGGATGACCCGACTTCTTTTTGTGAGTGAAGAGATTGTTTATGTAGTTTAAATAGCAAATAGTGTCAACTTATGCTCTTCATTTTGCTTTCCTATTAATTTTGCTACTTGGCAAAAACTCTGGAACCCTAAATCCAAGTTAGCAATAAAACTTAGATAAATAATTTGTAAACGACCTTTGAATATTATTTGTCTTATTGGTTTATTGCATTCAATTACTTTGTATAGTTACTAATTTTTTATAGTTGAAGAAAAAAATAGTGTTTAACATGAGAAGGCGGTATGCTAAGAGGCTGATATTTGGAAAATATATGGCTTTTATACATGCAGGACTGATAGTGCATTGAAGTTCAGCTGGTTTTTCCTTTTGTACTTGGTGAGTTTTGCTTGGTTTCCACTACGACTGTTATATGCCTTGATCCAATAACCATCGGATTTCAACTCACCTACAAACAAATGATCTGATGCAGCTACATGTTGGCTTTTGTATATTTGCTGCTATTGCTCCTCCAATTGTCTTCCATGGAAAGTCATTGACGTAAGTTTAATGTGTTATTTTGATCAAGGTTTGTTAGCGTACATAGATAATTGTGACAATTTCTCTTTGGAACTAATATTTCATTGTTGTTTTTAATAACAGTGGTATCCTTCCAGCAGTTGATGTCATTTCTGACGATTTGTTAGTTGGGGTAAGTTATCAATTTTATTTCTTTTGCTACCGTGTTTTAATTTCTTTGGGACAGATTGATATGGTCTTCCGTTGAAAGTTAGCGAATGTTAGTTCAGCTAATTCTGTTTGGTTGATTGCAGATTTTCTACTTGGTGGGTTTCGGCTTGTTTTGCTTGGAGTCTCTTCTTAGTTTGTGGGTTCTTCAGGTTAGATGCAAACATCTATTCTAGTGTTCAGACCTTTTTATTGCCTCCTGTCTAATGCATATGCTCATTGAAAAATGTTTTAATTTTTTGTTTCTCTATTTATCAAATCAATATTAGATAGTAGATCTTTATAATGTTATCTTGATTGGGTGCCAGTTTTTAATTAAGGATAAGAATTTGGGTTATATTTGTCTAAAATTGTGCAGATTGGAAGAAAACAATCCATATATAGTCATTAGTCAATCATGATAAACTTGAATTTGATACAGTTTAGGACAAACATGAGGATTAAGAAATTTTAAGTTCTCTATATAAAATGAGTAAATTTATGTAAAAATACCATACTTGCCCGTAGTAGTAACTTTTCTCTTTTTGTAACTTTTGTTCTTTCCTAAATATTCCACAATAATTAATGAGGGCATGTTTGATAATTATCTAGTAAAATAATAATTTAGTGCCTATTATTTGAGACAAAGGAATTTGAAATAGTGCCTATCAACGTGAGCAAGAGGGAATAATAATCATGCTTATTGTTGTGAACCGGTTGAGCTACAATCACAGAAATCGAAATCTCGAGAAATGCTGAATCGGAAAATAGCGTTTGTTATATATATGATTAGGCTTAAAGTACGGAATTTTGGAGTTTGAAAATTGTTTGGAGAATTTTTCTGACAAGGGTCACTGTGTTTCTCTACGTGTGCAGAAAGTTTACATGTATTTCAGAGGGCATAAAGGAGATAACTAAAGGTTGATGAACCGATAAAGGTTCTAGTAAATCTCAGAGTGGTTTGGTATATATTCTTAATTCTATATTTTCTCATTTCTTTGCTGCAATGATCTTTTGATCTCATACAGTTAGATGAGTTTGTAATCTATGTTTAGGAATTGATCTATTCAGCTTCAACATGAATTTCGGTCCATCTTTAATATACAATCAGTTTTTTTTTTCTTACAGTTGCATTTTTATATTAACTAATGTCGTTTAATGTGCTATGCACGTAGCTGGCTTGTAACGTAACTCGTCAATTTTTGTTTTATTACTCATCAATTGTCTATTATTAACATGAAGAATTATTTAACAAAAAAATAGTATATTATTTTCTATTACTATTAACAATTTCTGCTTCAGTATATATTCCTTACTGTAAAAAAATATATGATTTAAACTATAAAATGTAAATGTTAAAAATTATCAAATAAAAATAAAAATATAGATTAGGGTAGTATATTTATTTTTTAATTAATAATTATTTTTATAAGAGAAAGTTCTTATATGACCTTAATCTTGAGAGTTTTAGGATTTTACCTAAAAAAACAAAAATAATATGAATTAATGTATCAACACGCCAAAGTTGACAAAAATACCTCAGAATTTTGGCTTATTCATTTATGTACTTCCCGTGTATAAAATATTTGTTATTTTACTCTCAGTGCATAACACATGCAATATTACACACATCTCACGTGTTTTCTCTCTTTCCTTTCACTTCTCTTCTTTTCCTTCTCTTATTCCACTTTTTTTTTCGCTGTAATTTTTTCTTTTCCTCTCTTATTTTCTTTTACTAGATAATATCATCTTCAACCATGTAATTTAATTTTAAAAATATACAATCAATTCTGAGTTATTATATTTTATTTTATAATTTGATTTTTTTTTATTTTAATTCTAGATGTAAAAAAGCTGCAATAAAAAATAATACATCAAAAAAAATTTTTTTATGACAAATAAATATTTTTTCACAATTTATGTTAATTTCAGCTTGCAATTAATTATAAAATAATCATTTCAGTTTCAAATCTAAAAATTTTCATATAATCCTAAAAAAATGATTTTTTTGTATTTTTTTCATAATATTATCATAATTTTATGAACTTTATCATAACCTTAACATAATTTTATCATAGTTGCATCATAACCTTATCATCACATTATCATACTATTATCATCACATTATCATTTTTAATAATAATAACCTTATCATCACATTATCATAACCTCATCATCACATTATCATTTTTAAAAATAAATATTCTTAATAATTTATGTTGATTTCAGCTTTTAATTAATTAAAATTGATTATTTTAATCACTAATTTAAAAATATAAAAAAATAATATGTAAAGCAGCAGTGATATTATCATCTCGGTATCATAATTTTTCTATAAAAAATTATTTTTCGCACATTATCATACTATTATCATAGCATATTCTTATAAAAATTATCATAACATTATCATAATATACTTTATCATAACATTATCATAAAATATTATCATAATATTATCATGACGTACTTTATCATAACTATATCGTAACTTTTTATCATAAACTTATCATACTATTATCATAACATTATCACAATATACTTTATCATAACAATATCAAAAATTATTATCATAACATTATCATAACATTATCATGACGTACTTTATCATAACTATATCATAACCTTATCATATTATTATCGTAACCGCGTAATATTATGGTATTGATATGATAACGTTATGATACAGTTATGCTAACATTAATATACCGAAATGATAATCAAGCATTTTTCTTGACAGAAAATCGTTTTTCTCTGCAGTGTTATGATAATGATATGATAACGTCATAGTGATAACAATATGATAATCAGGCGCTGTTTTCTGCAGAAAATCGTTTTTTCTGCAGAAAATCAATTTTTTCATTATGAAATCGTTTTTAATGCAGATTTTCAGATCTTAAACTAAAAAAAATTAAGAACAATTATTTTAGATCTGAGAGTTAAAATAAATCGTAATAATCACCACGAGTTAAAAAAAATTGCTAAAATGTGGAAGAATGGCGGAGTGAAGACAAAACGAAGGCGGCGCGAAGGCGGAGCAATAGCGGATTGGCGAAAGCGGAGCAACAACGTGATAAAGAAGAAAAAAATAAATGAAGAAGAAGAAGAAATTGGAGAAGAAGAAGAAGAAAGAGAGAGAGAGAGAGAGAAAGAGAAAGAGAGAGAGAGAGAGGAGAGAGAAAAAATCTGAGAAAAAATGGAGATACACATGTGAGAGTAAAAATAAAATGCATAGAGTAAAAAAATAATAAGAAATAAGTATTATTATAATAAAAAAAGACTTTAGAGTGAAAAAATAAAAGTGCTAAAAAAGTGAGATATTTTTTCTATCTTTTACTTGTTGAGGTATAATTTGCTATTATTTTAGAAAATAGAGTGTTTTCCCTAATTTTCTCCTTAATCTTTGCTACGAGTTTACTTTGGCCCATAATTTTTTGGGAAATTTAGGTATTTACCTAAAAAACAAAGGCTTAATCACCAAAAAATGCCAAACCTATACGTTTTGTGTCAATTATAGCCAAACCTTTAAAAATCACCAGATTTAGCCAAACCTTATATGTTCTGTTTCTTTTTTAGCCATTTTTGAATCGAACCGGTTTTTCTGACACCGTGTCGTCCACATCACCGCCAACTAAGCAATTGGCTGGCATGTCAGCTGAAATATTTAAATAAGGTTTGGCTATAACTGACACAAAAAAAATAGGTTTGGTATTTTTTGGGTGAATAAACCTAATTTTACATTCAAGCCAATTTTTAAATTTAATAATTAGTAAATTAATTATATCATTTATAAAATTAGTATATATTTAAAAATAATTAATATTTCCTATTTAATACTAATTAAATTTAATTTTAATTTTTTATTAAACCTAATTAAATCTAATAAATTTATATTATAATATATTTTAATGAATATGTAATTAAAAAATAAATTAGTGTATTACTTAGGAATTAATGTTGAATTAAATTTGGTGAAAGGTTTTAATGTTCATGATGATTTTGAACTTGATTTATTATTTTTAATGTTGTTGAGATCTTATTATGACTGGATTTGGGTAATAAATAAAATAATTATGTGTAAATAAAGGTAAATTTTTGGCTATTCGAAGTAAAATGACATATGCGTTTATGCTCATAAACATCATGATATATATTGATTCCACCAAAATGAACTTCACTTTTTAAAGGAAAAAAAAATGAAAAAATAATTACACTCGTCCTTTAAATAAGCAGTCTATTCAGTGATTATTTTTATGTTTATGTGTGTATAGTTGAATTATGAACACTGTCGTATGTTTGTAGTGTATATTACTCTCAGATTGTTCGTCGGAAGATGAACAATTGGGTCTCAAACGGCGGCGGTGTCAAAGAACCGACGACTGAAATTTAAAAATAAATAAATTTTAAGATGAATATGACATTTTTTGTTATTAATATAATTTAAATTAATTATATATCCATCAAATATGTAAAAATAATTTATTAGAATTATTTAAATTTAGTAAAAATAAATTAATTTTAATTAGCGTTAAATTAAAATATTATTTTTTAAATATATATAAATTTTATTATAATATAATTTATCATTTAATTATTTAATTTTAAAATTAGTTTTATTCACTAAAAAATACCAAACCTATGCATTTTGTGTCAGTTATAGCCAAACCTATTCATTTTGTGTCAGTTATAGCCAAACCTTATTTATATATTTCAGCTGCCATGTCAGCCAATTGCTTAGTTGGCGGTGACGTGGACGACTCGGTGTCACAAAAACCGGTTCGATTCAAAAATGGCTAAAAAAGAAACAGAACATATAAGGTTTGGCTAAATTTGGTGATTTTTAAAGGTTTGGCTATAATTGACACAAGACGTATAGGTTTGGCATTTTTTGGTGATTAAGCCAAAAACAAAAATATTTGCACTTTTTACCTCAATAAGGAAAAGTTACAAAAAATACCTCACCTTTTTTCATATTTATGTTTTTACTCTCGGAATTAAAATAATTATAATTTTACTCCATTATCATAAAAGCAGCAGTTACATTATCATCTCAGTATCATAATATTTTTAAAAAAATTATTTTTCGTACGTTATCATACTATTATCATTAACTCTGTCATACTATTATCATAACTTATCTTTATAAAAAGCAACAATTACATTATCATATCGTTATCACCGCAGTATTATGATAACGATATGATAATATAGTGATACTGATACTGATACGATAATCAGACACTGTTTATCATAATAGTATCATAAATATTATCATAATATTATCATATAGGTACCATAAATATTATCATCTCGGCATCATATGATAATACTATGATAACGACATGATAATGTTATGATAACAATATGATAATCAAATATTATTTTCTATAAACAATCTTTTTTTCCTGCAATATTATGATAACTACATGATAATACAGTGATACTTATATGATAATCAGAAACTGTTTTTTTTATAGAAAAACATTTTTCTCTGCAGTATTATGATAATGATATGATAACGTCATAGTGATAACGATATGATAATCAAGAGCTGTTTTCTGCAGAAAATCGTTTTTTCTGCAGAAAATTCTTTTCTTTCATCATAAAATTGTTTTTAATGCAGATTTTCAGATATTAAACTGAAAAAATTCAAGAACAATTTTTTTAGATCTGATAGTTAAAATAAATCGTAATAATCACCACGAGTTAAGAAAAAAAATCGCTAAAATGTAGAAGAACGGCAAATCAACGGCGACGTGAAAACAAAGAGAAGGCGGAGCAACGGCGGATCGTTGAAGGAACGACGGCGGCGTGATAAAGAATAAAAAAATAAACGAAGAAAAAGAAAAATGGAGAAGAAGAAGAAGAAGAAAAAGAAGAAGAAAGAGAAAGAGAGAGAGAGAGAGAGAGAGAAAGAGTAGAAAATCTGAAGAAAAAAAAAGGGAGATACTCATATTAGAGTAAAAATAAAATAGTTAGAGTAAAAAATAATAAGAAATGAGTATTATTATAATAAAAAAAGACTTTAGAGTAAAAAAATAAAACTGCTAAAAAGATGAGGTATTTTCTCTATCTTTTCCTTATTGAGGTATAATTTACTATTATTTTAAAAATAGAGTGTTTTTCCTAATTTTCTCTAATTTTTTCCGAATTGCAAATATGACTTTGTCTCACAATTTTAACACGAGTTAACAGGTTTTGAACATTTGTTAGTTGATATGTTATTAAAACATCCTACAAGATGGTGACACGGTAATAAGGAAACAGGAAAAATATGCACAGATGATCCTAAAATTTTGCCATGATTCTACTTTAGGTTCTTGATGTTTTTCGAAGTGCAAATATGATCCGAATGTTTTTTTTTATTATTTTAGCATCCGACCCGTTAGTTTCGCTGGCTATAGAGTAGTGAAGGTTCAAGAGAGTATATTTTAGAGTTTTTGTTTTGTTTTAATTTATTAATTGTTTCAGTTTATATTCTCTATCAGTATTCTCTAATTATTTAATTATGGATAACTCTGTAATTAATTTTAATTTTATTATTATAATAATAAAAAAATAATATATAAATATTACTCTCTCAAATTCATAATATTTGTCATTTTTATCAATGTCTTTGTTCGTAAAATTTGTTATTTTATAATATCAAGAGAGTATTTTTTTAAGTTTACATCTTTTAATTTATTGGAAGAATATAATAATAGAAATAAAAAAAAGAATCATAATTGTTAATAAATTTGAATATATAATCAATTTGATAATATATTCTTAAATTTAGATATAATAATTTAAAGGGCTTTTTTCATAAACAACCAAAATTTTGAAGTTTATTATTTTTATACAGATACAACTTTTTAATATTAAAACTACAGTACACGCTAGAAATATTTTCTTTTATACGGTCCAAATATATACCCCTCATCTCAAACCAACCTTCATAATTACAATAATTTTCTCTCTCATCATCATCATTTTCTCTCATCTCTCTCAACTCATATTTCTTTAATCTCTCTCAGATCACACATCCTCCTCCGACTCTTTCAGATCCGCCGCCATCATCCATCTATCTTAACGCCGCAGTTCAACATCGCTTCAAGTTTCGTCAGCATTGTTTCTCTTTTCGCCGTTGTTGGAGCTGAAGATCCGCATAGGGTTTCGGCGAGGAAAAGCGGTGGTAGTAAAATCGGTTGTTTCTGATATTGTAAAATGGCTTCTTGTTGTTCTTGCGTTACTTCTTGTTATCGTGTTTCTATTTTAATTTTAGATCTGAAATTCATCGTTCTTCTTCTTCCTTCTTTTTAGATATACAAGTTTATTTCTTTTTTTATTTACTGTTTTATGTAACAGTAATTTTTTATCATTAAACATGTATAAAGATTATCTTTTCACTAGTCGTAAACCCGCGCATTTGCGCGAACTTAAATTAATATTTAAATTAAAAATTTAATTTATATTACATTTTTATCCAATTGCTAACCAATGTACCAGATGTAAGTCTTATAAATATTAAATAAACGGTTTAGCCATGCTATTCAACAATAAAACATGAATTTATGGTAATACATAAAAATAATCAATCGAAATTAAATTTGGTGCAAGTCCATTCAAACTAACATTTAATTCTAGTTCTAAATGCATTAAAGAAAAACATTTGAAATAGAATATTGAAGAATGTCACTATGGTTAGCTATCCATGTCCGCACTTTTTCTTCCAACACAACAATTCGTTGTTTATAAAATATGTCGACGAATAGCTAATTTTACGAATTAACTAAAACTCAAACTTATCAATACACAAGTAGAAATTTGAAAGAATAAAACTCAAACTTATGATACAAATATTAATATAAAAAGTTGTTTCTTGATCTTCAAGTAAACAGGCAAAAAATATAAAATAAAAATAATAATTTTTTGGATAACTTGGTTAATTGAATTTATAAAACTTTTAAATATAACCAACCCAAACTTTTTAATAAACTGAACTAATCAAATTATTGAATTAACCAAAAACATTTGACCGAATTAAAATGGATTGATTAATCTGACTAATTCAGTTGCTTAATATTTTCTCACCTCTGCTACCATGATCCCACAAAAATAGTAATAAAGAAAACAAAATCCTAATGACCATATGTATTTTGCAAGTGATGACACTTATGTATGGATTACTTTTAAACGTTTTAGGAGGCGTTATATGCGCTACCATCATGAAGAAATAAACCTGAAAAAAATAGCGAATGAAGAAGAAAGAAAATCTATTTAGCAAAAATAAAATAGCAAAGTGATAAAAATAAAGGCATGTTTCATTGTACCTTCAACAGATTTATGGCAGCCTAAAATTATATGAAATTTTTCTTCCACTTAATAAAGTACGAATCAGTTTCTGTGTTTTGTATTTATTTTGGATTTAGTAATTTGATGTATATTAGGAATCTTAACCTATTCAAATAATAAGTAACAAAAAAATCGTAACTGATAGAATTATAAATGTAAATCCTGATAATAACTTAATAAAATTAATTAAATTAAAATAAGTAGTTTAGTAGAAGTGGGAATTAATAAGAGAGCTGTATTTGGTGAGAATCAATGAGAAGTCTCTGTTGGTCCTCTCAATTATATAAGTATATAGATGTTATGAAAAATAATTTTGCAATTTTATGGAATAAAAATCTGTTATTTCTGCATTTTTACTGTATTTGGTTGTATTTCTGCGTTTTTCTTATTCTGCAGCACGATTTGTTGATGATGATTAATTGTTAAATTATTGTAATGTTGCAGTGTTATTGATATTATGTTGACTTCATGTTGATAATCAGTTGGTGTTTGTTTGTTTTAACATTTGCAAATAAGATAATATTGCCAGTGAATAAACTAAAAAAATAAAAATTTAGCTGAGATTGGATAATGATATGTTAACATTTGGGGAAAAGACTAATAATAATTTTGAATGATTATAATGTTGAAGTGTTGATATTATGTTGATTTTCGGTTGATATTTTGTTGATTTTGTGTTGATATCTGGTCGATTTTAACATTGGCAAAGAAAATAATATTGTATATGAAATAAACTAAAAAAATGAAAATTAAATTGAAATAGAAAAAACGATACCTTAATTTTTGATTAATTGCTAAATTATTGTAATGTTGATATTTTTTTGTTAAAGTTAAAATTAACTTAATATTAACATAATATCAACACAAGATCAACATTATAACATCATCCATTATTATTGTATTTTTCACCAATGCTAAAATCAACAAAATATCAACCGAAAATCAACACAATATCAACAATGTAACATTACAATAATTGCCAATGTGGGCCTAGCCTGAATGGTTAAGGCGTCTTTAAGTGCATCGAGAGGTTGTGGGTTCAAAACACGCCTCGGTAACTAACAACTAACATGAAACTCTAAAAAGTCGATTTCCACCTTTAATAAAATAAAATAAAATAAAAAAATTTCAATAATTCAATATCTTAATTTGTCTTATTTTTCAATGCTAACATATCATTATCTAGTCTCACTTAAATTTTTTATTTTTTTTAGTTTATTTGAAGGATATCAGTATTTTATTCGTCAATGTAAAAATCAATAAAATATCAACATAAAATCAACATAAAATCAACAACACTGAAACATTACAATAAATCGTGTTGCAGAATAGAAAAATGCAGAAATGCAACCAAACACAATAAAACTACAGCAATAACAGATTTTCATTCTATAAAATCATAAAATTATTTTATGTACAAGAAAATTAGTATTACATTCTTGAAAGATAATGTTTACACATGTTTAATGGTAAAAAATCACTGTTACTTAAAAACAGTTAACAAAAAATTCTAAATCTGAAAATGAAAAAGAAGAAGAAGAAGAACGATGAATCATTTTGCCTCGAAATATGATCATATGCCTTTAAATTTTTTTAAAGTCGTTAAAAACTTCCGATATCTATTCTTCCTTTCGACAAAAACTCCGATTTAGATCTGAAAAAAAACACGGAAACAAGAGAACGGCGGCGGCGCAGCGAGGATGAAGGCGGCAACGAAGCGCCGCTGAAACTTGATGAATAACGGCGACCATGAAAAAGAGTAAAGAGCAGGGGATGGAAGAGTATGGAGGAAATAACTGTTAATTTGAGAGCCAAAATGAAAAATTATATAAAAGAAATAACTATAAGATGTTAGGTTATATTTATAAAATAAAATGGTGGGCAAAGTAAAAAAATGAGATGGACTGTATAAAAGTAAAGAGTCTCTCAAAAGCTGTATTTGACATAAAAAGTCCTAATTTAAATGCCTGTTAAGTCCGGTGTTAAAATTGTGAGCAAAAGAAATATTTTGGTCATATTTGCGCTTCGAAAAACATCAAGGGTCAAAGTAACCTCTTGGCAAAAAGTTAGAGGAAAACAAAAACACTCTGAATCTTTTAAAAAATGCTAAGTTTTTAGATTCTTTCACTTAGTACTTTTGTTTACATTTGTACGCGCCAGTATGTCAGACGCGTCAATTCGCCAAATTCACTAGCGCGCCGGTGACAGTACCTTAAGCATATATATTTGGTACACTTGTGATATATTTCTAATACATCACAAATACATATCAAAATCAAATTAAATACATTCTCTTTTAAATAAATATTAATTTATGAGACGTGTCTCAGATGTCCAAAAGATTATCTGGATAGACTTTTCTAATCTTTTGAACCAAAACCGATAAAGCTGTTGCCTTCCAATTTTCCTAACATAGAATATGTGTCAAGATTTTCAACTTATGACCTTATAACCATTCTAGGAAAGAAAAAAAGATGGTTATGTTTTGAGTTAATTAGAGAAAAAACGGGAATCACCCAAATTAATTAGACAAATACGGTGGTAAGTTTCATTTTAAAGATTTAGATTTTATTTTTTTATTTTTTATTTTTATGCTTTCTGTTTTTGACAAATACGATCTTGTCTTTCATTCTTCAATTAAAAACAGAAACATTCAGTGCAAACAAAAACAAGATCAGTCAAGCGGCTTCCTTCAACGCAATCCCTCCGCCATTACTGAAGCAAAGATCGCCTTCTCCTTTCATTACTAGGTTTGCCAACAGAATTTAAATTTCTTCGTCGAAAATCGCACTCCGCCATCACTAAAACAGCCAAGCGGCAACGGCAAGGCGGCGGTGGCGTCGGAGGTGAAGATGAAGAAGCGCGGCGGTGAGAAAGGTTCTCATTGACATATCTCTTTCTTTTAACACCCCAAGACGAAAATGGGAGAATTCTCCATGATTAATTAGATGAGGAAGCTCCCATAAAATTGCAGCCACTTCTATCTTATCATTACTCTATACATGGATAATACTGCTGCTCTGCTCCATTTTTTTCTATTATTTTTTAAAGTGATGGTTAATTTCAACTCCGCTTCTTGAGTCTTGTTGGGTTCATTTTGGAGGTTGGTGGTAGATTGTCGTGGATGTATAGATAGAATCAATGTTCAGCCTGAACTCTAGGTGTTTGAAGAAATGCTTATGAGAATTGTAATTTTTCTAGTTGTTGGGTAATTAATGGTTACCATTGGGTAAACCGTTAACTTTGTAATAAATTTTATTTTGAATATATTATTAATAAAATTATTAGTTAACTGGTTGTCGTCGTCGGAGGTGGCAGATCTGTTGTGATGAAATTTATTTTGTTGCTATTTAACCAATCGTTAGTTAACTGATTTTTCTTTTGTGAACGACGGTGGTGATGTGGTGGTCGTTCGATTTTTGGTGTTGCACTGCCTGCACTCTAAGTGTTTGAAGAAATGCTTAACTCAAATTCTTAATTAATCGTCGTGTCCAATTTTAAAACGGTCTACGAAAATTACAAAACTTTTACGATAAATTCTTAATAATATTTCACGGTGTTGGCGCTAAAATTATTAGTTTGGGACTTGTATTTTATTTGATATCAATTATCTTAACCTTTACTTAGTCCCACTGAAAACCGCTCTAACCAATAATAATTTCCAATTAAAATTATTATTTCTCGACTCACTTAATAAACTTATTTCAACTATATTTCTTAACTCGATTCTCATTCTCGACCTACTTGATCTATATTTTATAATTTAGGATTCGTTGCACGATCTAATTCCTTAAAATTTTACGGGTTATTACACTTAGGGATAGATTCTAAAGAAAACTTTCAGTCTTGAATTTCTTTCTTCAATTTGAGCATCTCAATTTTAGCTATAGAGGCTTCCCTTTTGAAAACTTTCATTTTGGCATGATAATCACTACATTTTGTTGTTAACTCATTAATCATGCCATGACATTCATCATCATCAACATCATAAGCAATGCAATCATCAACTAAGGAATTATCAACCACTACTAGCAAACGACATTTCTTCTAGAAGTAGAAGCCTCTTTTCTAGGAGTACAGGATCTTTTGAAGTTGGAAGAATCTCCTCTTTGAGCTTGCCATTTCTTCTTTTCCTTCCATTCTTTAACTTTCTTAGCCATCATCACCATATCCTCATCGTCTTCATCATCACTAAATTAAGCTCTTCTTCAATCTTGGATTCCATTGCCTTATCTTTCAAAGAAATTCCCTTAGTCTTCTCATCTTGAGCTTTCTTTGCCTCTTGAATGCTCTTTATGTAAGTCATCTCATGAAGAAACAATTGTTCGATAAGCTCATCGGTTCTCAACTTTTTCAAATCATGAGCTTTTTTTATTGGCGGTTATCTTCGATTGCCAATCTAAGATAGGGAATGAATGAAGAATTTTTCCATTGATTTCTCCAAGAGTATAGTTATTACCAAGTTTTTTGAGGTTGAAGGTGATGGCAAGAAGTCTATTTGTGATATTAGTATTGTTCTCATTGGCATTGTGATTGAATGCTTCATATTTGCTAATAAGAAGCTCCACATTCTTGTTCTTGACTTGAACCGTACCTTCATGGTAGTTTTCTAAGATCTTCCACATATCATGAACATAAGAGTAATGTTGAAAAAAATTCCGTTGAAATTGTTCGTTTGGAAATTTTCCGAAAAGCTTATCATAGGTTCTTCTCCCCATCGAAACAATAGGGCTTGATTTTTCCTCTCTAATAGAGGCCCATAAGAACACACATCGGTTGAGGCCATTTTCTTCAACATGCTCTTTTGTCCAATCATCTCTAGGCCATGGAACTTCATTACTGTCAACTTCTTGAGTAGGAGCTTTATATTCTTTGATAATAACCCTCCAAAGCTTCACCTCCTTCCATATCTAGATAGTGTTCCATCTTGAACTTCTAATTTGGAAAATCGGAGCCATCGTAGAATGGCCTAAGAGTGTAGGAGATATTTTCGGTAGTCATAAAGATCTTTCAACTCGCAATTAAGCAAATGAATTAGCAACAATACTATGATATCAATTGAAATCCCAAAATACTACTTTAGAGAGAGAGGGGGGGTTGGGGGGGGGGGGGGGAGATGGGTGGGTGAATAAGGTTAATTTAGAAATTTAAAAATGTATTAGTGTTTTGGTTAGGAGTTTATAAGATAGAGAGAAACATAAGCGATTTAGAGATGTTTGAATCACAAACCGATTCTACTCCACTACTCAATTAAAGATTGAGATTTTCAATAATTCTCTAAATGGGTGTTTTAAGCTTAACACCCAACTATTACAAATAGCATTTTTCTAAAGCTGAAACACAAACCCACAAAGTGATTTTTCAAGACTAATCACAAACCTACAAACACTAATGATAAATAAAAAATTGATTATCAACAATAAAAAAAAAATCAATTAATGATGAACAATTTAATAAGAGAGACGGTTAAATTGAATGCTTGTAGTTCTTGTTGTTTTTAAAGTATCTAACCACATAAACGTGGTAGATGAGGGGTATTTATAACCACAACAACCTTTCTTCAAGTCTTCTAGTAGAGGCTAAATTGTTTGCTAAAATCTTTTGAGTAGCGCCTGCTACATTTAATTCTTTCAGAATCAACCAATCATGTTGAGGTACTCAGAAATAGCCGTTGGACCTCCAACGGTCATATGTTTCGCGCATGCAATCCATTTGTAGCGCCTGTGATCAAAGTCAAAATCCTAAGAGGTTTTGGTCACCCATTTTGTCGCGCCCGCGATGTCCTTTATCATGCCCGCAATTCATGTGTAGCGCCTGCGATTCTAACTATGTAGCGGGCGCGAAAACCTATTATAACTCGGCAAATATGCAATTTTTTGATTCTCGCTAGAAAGCTCTGAATCGATCAGCGATGGTTCATATAGGTTCATATACACTAATAGACATGATTAGAACGTTTAAATTGATTATCAAACTCAAAATTAGGGATCAAAACAGACATGGTCCAACAATCTTCAAACAAGATCTAAAATCCAGAGCGAAGAAAGGGAAGTCGTTTCGGGGGCAATTGAACCAATAATGAAGGCGGTTTAATGTTAACTGTTCACCACAAGAGGAACAAAGAGATTTCAAGTAGATGATGTGCCAAATGGCATTGGGATGCAACTAAGAAAGGCAATGCCCCAAAGCTTGCAAAAATCACGCACGAAGGAGTTCGAGCGTTGGGAAAAACTCCAATTTCAGGAAAAAAACATAGGATAATTTTCGGGGATACTATAGAAATCGTGAATGGTCACAAAAGACTGCAGCAACAAAGAACATGAAAACTTTTTAAGAGAAGCAATGACATTAGGAAAACCCTTAGCCATTGTTTAAGAACAAATAGAGGATAACAGGAACATAAAGAAAAAAATTGAACAAGAGAGAGGAAATAAAGTAATAAGAAGAATAAGTAAGAATAAAAAAGAATAATGAAAAAATTAGAGGAGCGGGAACTTTTGAAACAATTTTTTGAATTGAGAAGGAAAACAAAACGACCGTATCCAAAAAGGTGTTAAACGCATTAAATAAGACATGACAGGCTGTTAGCGAGGCATACGCAAAAAAGAGAAAAATCTCACTACCAAACCCAACTCGATACCCACCGACCCGTATCGCAAAAATTAGAAATAAATATCTAACCAAAACAGATTGGGGGGGGGGGGGGGGGTTAATGATGGATTACCATAAAATTCCACATCACAAAGTAAATAAAGAACTCACATACTCGCCTATAAATATAAGGCCATGATCACTCTAAAGGGTATGTATATTTTGAAATCTTTTACTTGAGATACCCTTACTAATTTTGGAATCGAAGTGGACTCGGGGTCTGAGACCGAGATCTATCCTACTCATTACATTTTAGGTATAACCAACAAACCCTCACTTACATATCCAGATACATCAACTAGTAACAAGAGCCAGTGGATATATTAAATAAGGATATAGTAAGAAAAGATGGTAAAAATTTATAATATTTATTGTGTTTTCTTAAACTATGTGATAATAATAAAGTGGACAACTCTATTGGGACAAAGAGAGTATAATAAAGTTTGTTAATAAAATATGAAAAAGTAGTCTAATATATTAAAAAAATAGAAAAATATAGAAGACGAAACGATGACGATGACGAACGACGATGGCAATACAAACAAAAACGATGACGATAAAAAGCATTTAGATCTGAAAAAATTTGAAGAAAAGGAACGACGGCGGCTCCAAATCCAAAAAATAATGATGAAGACGGTGGCTGTAGTGGAATAGAGCGATATTTTTAGATGTGAAAAAAAGCAAAATCGCGATAGTGAAACGACGTCGACATTGACACGACGTAGGCATAATAGCAAAGGTGGAGGTGAAATGGCAGAGACAAAACGACGGATATGGTGATGGTTTCTAAAACAAAAGAAGAAGAAGAAGAAGGAGGAAGAAGAAAAAAAAAAGAATTATACCTATGTTATTTATGTTAATAATTATAGTTTGTACATTAGTTTTGCAAATTCAAAACATGGGTAGTATATATTATAAGAGAATAGAAATGTTGGATAATTGTATAAAGGGGTAATGTCATAAAAATTCACTAATTTTATACATTTTTTAATTTAATCACGTTTTTAAAATTTCTCATAAAAATACACCAACTTTCATATTTTTCCAAATTCATACACGGTGCTGATGTGACATTCATCTATTGGTGCAATTTGCTGAGGTGTAAGTCAGTTTTAACCAATGAATGAGTGACATGTCAGCACCGTGTATGAATATAGGAAAATATGAAAGTTGGTGTATCTTTATGAGAAATTTTAAAGAATGTGATTAAATTGAGTAAACGTGTAAAATTGGTGAATTTTTATGACGTTAACCCTTATATAAAGTCCTTATAATTAATTAACACTCAGTTGAAAAAGAAGAATAAATTTTCGAATTGTATTTTATTTTTCTTGAAAGTGTATATGCAGCTATTATCTAGAGATGCATATATTTATAACTTAAATATCAATCGACCCATAAAATTTATACACGATGGCATTCTCTTAATTTATCTAAATTTTGATCAAATATCTAAATTTTGATCAATTAATGGAGAATTATTTTAAAAAGTTACTAAATTAAAAAACAAAATTGATGATAAGTGTAAACTTTAGAATGAAGGTAGAGGTCGAGGGAAAATTGATAGTTAAGTTAAGTATAATTAGACCTCAACTGAACTCTATTCAAAGCTACATAAGCAATGAGTCGATAAGCCAGCAACATGATGGCCATAATAGAGACATCAATCCACAAATGATTGAGCCCCATCGACTTGACGGCCGGAAAGTCTCCGACGCGGCACATGACTCCCTCGGAGCACTCGTAGAAATCATCTTCACTGTATTGGACTCCAAGAAGAAGCTTGTAGCAGTAGTAGCTATAGCTCAAGTACTTGAGCCATACTATAAAAGAAGGTATTTGTTGAACATAGTAGCCTCCTGCAATGAGGAAAACCAGAGTGGTGACTGATGCTAAAGTAGTAGCCTGTTTGATGTCCATGAGTAGAGCGCCAAGCGCTAATCCGAGACTTTGGGAGACGAGGACATTGTAGAGAACGACGAGCAGAGAGAGGATGAAAGTGAGGGGGTCGGGCTTAAGTCCGCCCATCCAGTAGATGATGAACACAAAGAGAGTTGGGAGCGCGAGCTCCAAAGGCAAGTCTCCGATTGTTCTTGCAAAGAAGTACGACGAAAGATGATACATTCCTGAGGCTCGTTCCTTGAGTAACATCCTTCTTTCTTGCGGAAATGTGAAAACGGCGTTGTAGAGTGGATAGAACCCCCAAAACACTGAGAAGAAGAAGAGCAACGCAATCTGCGACGGACACCAATCATCATGGTTTAGTATTTGTCGAATGTTGAACAACGCTACAAGTGAAAAAGAGAGTGTGTTCTTACTCGGTCTTGGATATGAGAAGCCGGTGTCTGCCACCACAGAAGTCCGCCAAGTACAGCAACGCTCGTCACTTGAAAAATCCTCAACTTGTTGAACGATTCGTATCTTCGCTCCTTTAGTCCCCGCTGAAATAGAACCGTGAATTGATGCCACCAGCTATTGCACCATTCCTCTGACTTTCTATCAACTCCTGATACACATACACAACAAACTTTATGAATACAATGACTGTATCAAAGTGACTGTTTATTATTAAACATACAAATCAAAAGTTTAGGCATCCTTACTGTAATTGGTGCTATTCACATCCACACTGCAGAGCTCGGCTTTGAGTCTCGTGTAAATGTTTTTTTCGTAACCGCAAATCAGAGCTTCCTTCACCGTCTTCTCATCTTGTTCCAAATTCTCTCCTTTTTCTGTTGTAGCTTTAGAATCAGGAGCAATGCCTGGAATTGTTTCAGTTTTTACCACTTGTTAGGACAACAAGAGATCTCGTATGATTTTTAATCTAATATAGAATTGTTACTAGACGAGTTAAAAAATTTTACGGTCACCAATATATGCAATTTTTTTTTTGATACAAAGAAGAATGACCAAAGTCAGAGGAAAACTAAAGAGATCTACACATGCGGGGCAGCGAAACTCCCACATTATCATCGGAAACAAAGTTAGAAATGCTATCCTCTAATTTCAAATCGAGTTTTATTCATGTAGTTGTCGACTTGTTATCCGTTACGACACATGATAACCTCCCACATAAGGGACATGTAACGAGCAAGTTAAGCACCACTATTAGTGGTCGAACTGCCATATAATAAGATGGTCTGAAAAGCAAATTAAATTTATTGTTGAATCGATACTCCACTTTTACAATTATCATTGTGATTATTTATGTGATAAGAGATGAGTACAATTTCATAAAGCAACTAATCATGAGAGTAATGTTTAATTTTTTTTTCTTCTTTTGTTTGGGATGGGTGCTTGGTGGGGCTGGCTTATAAAAACTCCATTTTGTAAAAGGTGCAAGTTAAGCACCACTTTTAGTGGACCAACTGACATCCCACTTATGCCAATGAGTCACATTAAGAAGACGAATAACTAACTCTTTTCTACCTCAACAATCATTTCAAGGTTTCATAGGATATATGAATTAATTAATTATAATTATCCCACTCTCTTATAAAACTAAAGGATATGTTTTATCATTTTTGTTGAAATTAACTATTATCTTTTCTAAATTAAAGATGTTTATCATTTCCTCACACTTCAGATTTTTTTCATTTTATTCACTAAATTTCAATTTTATTTCAACAAGAGATATTCTGACGAAAATTATATAAGTAAAATTCGGATTTGGACACATAACAATCAAATTTGCTAGTTTTATTTAAAAAACTTGTTACATGTGAACAATTATATTTTAGAGGGAGTTTTAAAGATAAATTATGCATACAAAGTAGGTTTTTAATTAAAAAAAAAGTAAAACATGGCTACCACGTATTCATTTTTTTATCGAAAAATCTCTTGTTGAAATAACATTAAAATTTAGTAACCAAAATTAATAAAATTAAAATTTGTTAACCAAATTATAAAAAAAATGATAGTTTAGATATCATGGAAATCAATTACCCAAATATTTCTCGTAAAAACCTGTCATTAAATGAAAATACTAAGATAAAGCAGTAAAATTTAAAATAATATAAAAACTATATTTTAACCTAATATCATGAAAGTATAATGATTAGTTTTCTTTATTGAAATAATACTAAAATTATATGAAAAAAAAGTTTAAATGAGAGAATTAAAAGTTAAAAAGTTCACAAGGAAGGAAATAAGTAGCATAGAATAAAAGAATAGTACCATTAGCAAGATCAAGCAATAGATCAGCAGGATTAATGGTGATGGAAGTAGAGAAACCGATGGAGGAGAAGTAATCCAAGGCTGAAGAAGCAGGGCCATAGTAAATAGGTGCACCTTCTGAGAGCAAAACAACCTTATCAAACATATGGTAAAGTCTGCTTGAAGGTTGATGAATGGTGGTCACAATGGTTCTTCCTCCACTAGCCAGCCTCTTGATGGTGCCTATGATCCGCTGAGCCGTGGTGGAGTCCAAACCCGACGTAGGTTCATCGAGTAATAACAAGCTCGGATTTATTATCATTTCCTGTCCTATGCTCACTCTCTTCTTTTCGCCTCCCGATATTCCTCTGAATAGAGGCCCCCCGATCATGCTACTCTTGCAACGGCTCAGCCCGAGTTCGCATATAATTCTCTCGACGTGGTCTGACTTCTCTGCCTGCGTTACGCTCTTTGGTAATCGTAACATTGCGGTGAACACGAGGGTTTCGGCTACGGTTAGATGAGGGTAGAGTACATCGTCTTGAGCGACGAATCCTGTGCGCCGCTTTATAACGCCGCAGAAAGGGCGGCCGTTGTAAGCGATCTTGCCGCATAGTTTTCCGCTAAGACGGCCGCCTAAAGCCGTCAGGAGAGTTGTTTTTCCGCTGCCTGATGGACCCAACATTGCAAGGATCTCACCCGGGCTAACCATTCCTGTAATTCCATTTAATATGGTTTTTTCTCTGGCTGCCCCGTGCCACCATCCTTTCTGCTCAACTTTAACTTTGTAAACTATCTCCTCAAACTGAAACATCAACAAAACAGATTCATTGGCTCAGCATGATCTGAAATACAATTGATATTGAAATGCTGAAAAAGTAAGAAGCACACCTTTAAAGAAATTGGATACACTGTGAGTTGGAGAGCAGACTGTGGAGTGTGTTGTATGGGAGTCTCATCATGAGGTTCAGACATCCTTTGGTGCAGGCACACTAGAGTTCTGAGGATGTTGTGGTGGCCGCCGCCGCCGCCGCCGCGGTGGTTGTGTATAATGATTTGGAGGGGGAGGAGTGTAAAGGAGTTTTTGTTTTAACTTAGGCTTCCCGATGTGAACAAATGGAGCATTTAAATATATAGTAACTCATATACTTATGTAGGCCTAGCTTAGCCTCCAATCTCAATGGTGGAATCCCACTAATTCACTACTTTATTTAGTTAAACAAACCAAAATTACATATTCTATCACTACAATTTTATAATTATGATTGCTTTTGCTAATCACTCACAGAATTTCCTTTACCTATCTTTCTTTTTCTTTATGTAAGAAAAGGAGAATACTTGATGATAAAAAAAGAAAAGAAAAATGCTACGACTCAATTTAGAGATCTAGAGCTAGTAATAGGGTTAAACCTTTTTATGTTTACAGAACTACAAATTCTTTCAGGATAACTCATGGATACCAGCCTCCAAGGTCCAAACTCTATAACCCGTATCTATTCGGACTCTACTAATTATGCCATACACTCACGACTATATAAAGGGATTGAGGTAATGCTTATTCAGAACAATTATCATTATTACTTTAGATAACTCCCGCAAAGCCTAATCAGCCTCCTCTCGGAAGCTAAAGAATACCGCCACGGAGAAGAACAACGAAGTAGAAGGGAAATCTGAGCCCTCACATCCCCCCTCCTCCCCGAGCAAAGAAACATACGCAGCGAGGTAGACTTAGAAGAGAAAATAGCACACGCACTGAGGAAGTTCAAAGTATATGAGTTATATATAGAAGAGCTCAAGGTGAAGAGATCACCCCTCACATAAGATATATTGGCAAAGTAAACTCCTCCCAACACGAAGCTGCCAATCTTGCCAACATTTAACGTTTAAGGTGAATCGAGGGACAATGTCTCCTGATTAAATGTAACGATGAGACTACTCAATGCAACCGATTTTATCATATGCATAGTTTTTCCAAATATTCTCACCAGCACCGCAAAAAGATGTTCAATAGGTTAAAGTCACATTCAATTAAAAATTATACTATGCTTTGTAACGAATTATTGGTTAGGTATTTAACCAATATATCGGTTATGAGCGAAGCGGTGTTCGGGGGCCGCTGGCCTAAGCTTTTGGCTGATTTTTTGATCTGGAAATGGTTTGAATATTGAGTCGCCACCTAGTTCAACTAGAAAATTACCTTTATACCTACTAGATAACCTTACTCGCTTATGAGTAAGATTATCGTGCATCAGACTAAAAGACCGGGTTCGTGGACCTCCCCGAGACTCGTGTGCCTGGCTTTCTGGCTTTGTTTACCGGGCATATTTATTTTATCTCATCTCAATATTTGATTAGCAGTCTACAAGATATAATGCTGGAAACAAACAAGTATGAAAGCGCGTAAACAAATAGACTAGCATATGATTCGATCTGGACTAGTCATGCAAAGCAAGTAGCAGGTACTCCTAAGCATACATCTAAACCTGGCGGTTTCTAACAAATAGCAGAAGTCTAGCTGGTCTAGATTGATTACATGCACAAAACCTAAACCGGAAGTTTAAGTTTGATTGATTTTATTAAGTCATCTTGAATGCCCTATACAAACATTTACTACTTTTTCGTGGTAGTCCTTAGATGTCTAAGTGATTGGCTGGAACTGATTTGATAACTAATTTTAACGTGGTTAGTCCTTTAGCCTGTAAATGTTGGATCTGGATCATGCTTTTGGAAAGTAGTAAACAATATAAACATGCCCATATGTAGTTGATATATATATATATAAGGTTCGAAATACTTTTAAACCTTGTCGAACCATAGTGTTTGGTACTGGCCGTCATTTTGATCGTTGGCGTGGTTGAAATTTGGACTCAATTAGAACAAAAAAGTTCTTTGTTTCGTCGATACGGCTCCACTGTTTTGAACGGTAGTCGATTCCGAGTTTGGATGAGCATGAAATTGCTTCTGGAAATTCTTGTCCCTGGCGGGCTTGTGCTTCGAAGTCCGGATGACGTGGCAGATTACAATTTTGGGCTTTTGGTCCTGATCTAAACTGGGGTTAACCCATTACAGCAGATAATTATGTCCTACAACTAATTACAAATCCATGGGCTCAAACGGGGTCCAATTTCGAGTTCAAACAAACCCAGAAACATAAAAACACAATTGGATCGGAGTTTGGAAGATTTGGGAATCATATATAAACATAATGGAAGTGAAAAACAACATTTAGCCATGCATTAATCAACCTAAATCATGCTTTCTAGACCGATTTCAAGCAAAATATAGCAAAAACACCACAAATACCCAAATATGACAATTAAATTCTAACATGCAACCTAGGCATCATAATTGATTGAATTTCGAATTTGACGCATAAAACACGACTAGTTAGCCCCAAACAAACTAATAAACGACTTTTCATGGCAATTATATCAAAACAGTAGCAAAAGTAGTTTATGGCGAAAATAGTAAAAACGGCATAAACATGCGTCCTAAAATACCAGAATGAATATATTTCGAATTTATTGAATTATAAGACATTAAAAGCAGTAGTTATGACAATTAATCAATTATTTGGCAAAAACAATTAAAAATAATTAAATTAAACTGGCATGCATCCTAAACATAATAAGTTGACATTTATGGCATAAAAAGTGATAAAGACATGATTGGATCTTGAGAAGTACCGTTCTGAGTCCTTGGCTCGTTTACTAGCGGAGTGGATGCAGAATCCAACTTTGAATTTGTGCAGGGCTGCGTTCTTAGAGAATTGAAGCTTCTTAGCTTGTTTTTTTTGTCTAGAATCGAATAATTTTTTTAGTGTTGTAGGGTTTCTAGATAATGGAATTGCCGACCTTTGGCTAGGTGAGTTAGCAGTAGTATTTATAGAGAATGGTGATGACCCAGGGTTTCTAGGGTTAGATTAAAGTTAAATTACTGTTCTACCATTTTAAATAGGCCTAATGCTTTAAAAAAACCCTGACCTTATAGCCCCTTTTCAATCATACCCTAACTTTGAAAACTTCTCAATTTTACCTTATTTCGCATTTTATTATTTCCATTGCACTCTATTTGTTTTAATTTTTTGTCAATTTTTTTACTTTAATGATGAAATTATTAAATTAACCATGTTTAAAGATAAAATTAAATTCATTTCCATTTAAAAAGTACAAATAAGTCCTTTATTTATTAAAAATTAACTAAACACCATAATCAAATTAAAACTAATTTAAATTCTTAATTATTTTAACTAAATTTAAATAAATTTTAAACATGTACAATCAATATATGCTATACATGGAGAACGTTTTTTTTGAATTTTTTACAAATTAAAGAGACGCAATTTTAATATTTCAGGGTACAATTGAAAAAATAAAATGAAAAATAAAGTAAAATTGACAATTTTTCAACGTTAGGGTAGGATCGAAAGGGGTTAAAAGGTCGTGTTTTTTTAAGTTATTAGGCCTTTTAATTAATAGTTAATGTTAATGAGATAATTAATAATAGAGTTTGGATTAGGAAAAACTACATTTTTTTTGTCAATCAACCAAAAGGCAGCAACACTATATTGCTAAAAGGGAGATACACAATATTGCGAAATTGGCAGCAACACTATATTGCGAAATTGGCAGCAACACTATATTACAGCAGATAATTATGTCCTACAACTAATTACAAATCCATGGGCTCAAACGGGGTCCAATTTCGAGTTCAAACAAACCCAGAAACATAGAAATACAATTGGATCGGAGTTTGGAAGATTTGGGAATCGATTCCGGAGGAGGTCAGAGGCAGAGGGACAACGCCAATCATAGTGCCGGCGGCGGCAGTGTGCTCTGGCGGTGCCGGCGGTCCGTACTGGCGCGTTGCTGTCTAGAGGGGCAGCAACTTCGTTGTTTCATCGTTTCAGCTCGGGTTTCATGCAAAAATCACTCAAAACGCATAAAAACGAATAGGAAAATCATATATAAACATAATGGAAGTGAAAAACAACATTTAGCTAGGTGAGTTAGCAGTAGTATTTATAGAGAATGGTGATGACCCATGGTTTCTAGGGTTAGATTAAAGCTAAATTACTGTTCTACCATTTTAAATAGGCCTAATGCTTTAAAAAACCCTAACCTTATAGCCCCTTTTCAATCACACCCAAACTTTGAAAACTTCTCAGTTTTACCTTATTTCGCATTTTATTATTTCCACTGTACTCTATTTGTTTTAGTTTTTTTGTCAATTTTTTTACTTTAATGATGAAATTATTAAATTAACCATGTTTAAAGATAAAATTAAATTCATTTCTATTTAAAAAGTACAAATAAGTCTTTTATTTATAAAAATTAACTAAACACCATAATCAAATTAAAACTAATTTAAATTCTTAATTATTTTAACTAAATTTAAATAAATTTTAAACATGTACAATCAATATATGCTATACATGGAGAACGTTTTTTTGAATTTTTTACAAATTAAAGAGACGCAATTTTAATATTTCAGGGTACAATTGAAACAATAAAATGAAAAATAAAGTAAAATTGACAAGTTTTCAACGTTAGGGTAGGATCGAAAGGGGTTAAAAGGTCGTGTTTTTTTAAGTTATTAGGCCTTTTAATTAATAATTAATGTTAATGAGATAATTAATAATAGAGTTTGGATTAGGAAAAACTACATTTTTTTTGTCAATCAACCAAAAGGCAGCAACACTATATTGCTAAAAGGGAGATACACCCAAAAACAAGCAAGACAAAAGCCAGAAGGCTAAAATGAGCTACAAGCCAAAAGGGCAACAAAAACAGAAGCAGAACAAGCCTTAACTACAGGCTAGGACCAAAACAAACAACCATGAAGGGAAAAACAGAAAGCAAGCCAAACTAGCTACATGCTAGGGACTATGTGAGAAATGTGAGTGACTGAGAAGGAATTTGTCCCTCATTTATTTGAGTAAGATATCTATGGCCCCTTGAAGAAGATAGACTGAAGTAAATGCATGGCCATGCTAATTGATAAGAAGTTATCATTTTCAGTCTACTTAGAGTCAAGAAACTAATGATTGAATGTTATAAGGATGACATAACTATGCCTTATATTCAATCTGGATATCGAGAGACAAAGGGATTAAAATATTATTGTAAATGGTTAAATCGGATTATCGATATTCATATAACTTGGGTAGTCATAATGTCTTGCTAGAGGCCACTTATGACTTGTGGGCTGAAATAGGGATTTCGAGCCTACTGCCAACGTTATATGAACCTACAGGGTCGCACACTAAGAACAGGCCCAAAACAGTTATGGGTTGTACAAGCCCAATGTGATTAAGTGATTAATTATATATATATATATATATATATATATATATATATATATAATTCGTAATATATATATATTAATAAATATATATATTAATTCGAAATTTAAGGATAAGTGTTTTCCTTAATTTATTATTTTTTGGAAGATAATAAATATAGTAATTAATATATATGGATAATTATCAAAAAGGAGTTTTTGATAAACATAAACTTGTAGAATTGCAATGAGATTGAAATTTGAATTTGTCTCAAACCCTAGTGTTATTTATCACTATAAATACTCATTAAGCAGTTGGTTTGAGAATCACGAAATTCATTATTCACTAAATCACTAAAATTCGAAATTGCTTGTGAAGCAATAGTGCTAGCACACAAGCACTAGTTTTGGCTAAGGTCTGTTCGTGTGGATACTCGTAGAGGACGCGTTCTTTTGGAGGCGTTTCTGATCCGAGGCCAGGTATCACCAAAGTGAACCACCTCCTTCCTTCCTACATTGCTGTTGAATTCGACATACAAGTAAGTAATTGTTCTGTTTAATTCGAATTACATGGATCTTGGTTTGGGTTTTTAGATAAATTTTTGAAATTCCGCTGCGTTATGAACCAATAAAACCCAACAGTGGTATCAAAGCTGCTTGTAATTTGATTAATTAGATTCTGAGTATATATGTGATATATGCTTATTGTATGTTCTGTTTTGAAAAAGGGGTTGTTTTTCGAAATTGTTTTTGAAGGAATTATAATTCGTTGTAATTATAAATAAAACGTTTATGTGATTAATTGTATGAAAAATAGTATGAAGAATTAATTTGATTAATTGTTTAATGTGATTAAAACTTCGAATATACTGTTCTAAATTAATATTACGTTTTAATTTGATTAAAGGTTTCGTAGTATTAATGTTCATACGAATTGATAAGAAAAGGGGAAACAGAATAATAATTCTGTTTTGAATAGGATTAGTAAACTGTTTGTGAAACTGGTTTTAATTCTATTAGTAATTCTGTTTTGAATAGGATTAGTAAACTGTTTGTGAAACTGTTTTGATTCTATTAGTAATTCTGTTTTGAATAGGATTAGTAAACTGTTTGTGAAACTGTTTTGATTCTATTGATAAAACTGTGTTTAATTATGTTATGAACATAATTTATAAAACTGTATTTAATTCTGCTATGAGCCGAATTAATGAAACTGTTGTTATTTAAGTGTTAAATAAATTGTTTCTGAACAGTTTTTAAGATGCAGTAATTAGGGTTTTGGGGTTATTTTAATCTGTTTTGAACATATTAAAATAAACCGTAATCAATTAAGATTATTGATTTCGGATAAAGAAATTTTAATTCTGTTAAGAGTAACATGTGAGAAAAATTTCTGGATGGGGCTCTGCCCCCGGGCCCCGCCAGGGGCGCTGCCCCTTGGACCCCGCTTGGGGCGCTGCCCCCAGACCCCGCCAAGGGGCCGCGCCCCTTGGACCCCGCTGATACACCCCATTAAGGACCGTTATCCTTTTAAGCCGGCGTGTTTTTGTCATGTATTTTATTTTAATACTTTAATGATAAATTTTAAATATGATTTAAATTATCATGAATAACATATTTATATGATTGTTGTTAAATATGATTTAAAATAGTGAAATAATATGTTTTTAATGTTTATCTTATTGGTTATATGCTTTGCATGATTATTTTATATGTGATAAGATAGGATAACTAAATAGGATAAATAACAAACCCTTATTTAATATTAAGTCTTCAATATACCTCCCATTGTAATAACACTTATCAAAACTTAGATTGCTATGTATAGGCTATGCCAAAGCATGATGTATAAAGTCATCTAAGTAAGATAAGTTGGATAAAAGTGATATCCATATGTTTGATTTGGTTAGACTTAACTAGGTTATCAAAATAGTTTTGAACCTAGGGTATAAGATAGAATATTAAGACTACATGTGATGTTAATATTCTATGTTCAAGAATTGCATGAGATGTAATTGGTAAAGTGTTACCTACCTAAATAAACCAACTTAAAGTGATAAGCCAAAGCTTACTTGAAGTAGGGTGAAATATGGATCTTGTCCCACTATTATTTTTCAATTGTTGAAATTAACATTAAGGGTTTTTATATGAATTATGGATATATGTTGTGGGAATTTTATTGTGCCTTTTATTAAATGCTACTTGTATATTTATTGTTGTAGAGATGGCTACAAACACTACACCTACTTCATCAGTGCGATCAATCCTTGAGAAGGATAAGCTCAATGGCACTAACTTTCTGGACTGGTGCAGAAAACTAAGAATTGTTCTTAGGCAAGAAAGAAAGGAATATATCCTTGATCAACCCCTCCCTGAGGAACCAGCTCCTGCTGCTACTAGAGCTCAAAGGGATGCTTATACGAAGCATCTCAATGACTCTACTGATGTCACTTGCATTATGCTTGGATGCATGGAGAATGAACTCCAAAAGCAAATGATGGAATTGGATGCGAACACCATGATTACTGATCTCATGGAAATGTTCCAAGAGAGAGCAAGAATTGAAAGGTTCAATACCATCAAGGATTTGCTTTCTTGCAAGTTGACTACTAGCGGCTCAGTTAGTCCTCATGTTTTGAAGATGAAGGGTCATCTTGAACATTTGGACAGGCTCGGTCTCCCAATTGCCCAAGAGTTGGCTACAGACATTATTCTCCAATCTTTGCCTGAGGCTTATGATGGTTTCATCATGAACTTCAATATGCATAATATGGAGAAGACCACCACAGAGTTGCATGGGATGCTTCAAACTGCTGAAAAGAACATCAAGAATGAGATTAAGGATGTTCTTATGGTCAACAAGGGAAAGGGTATGAAAAGGTCTGGTAAGGGCAAGGGAAAGGCTTTCAAGAAGTCTAAGCCCAAGTCCAAGCCCAAGACCAAGGATGAACCCAAAGCAAAACCGCCAAAGGAAGGAACTTGCTTTTTCTGCAAGGAACCTGGACATTGGAAAAGGAATTGCAAGAAATATCTGGATGATCTGAAGAAGAACAAGGTTAGTGAGACTACCACTTCAGGTATTCATGTTATAGAAATTAATCTTTCTACTTCTGATTCATGGGTATTAGATACTGGATCTGGATCTCACATTTGTACTAATGTGCAGGGTCTCAAAAGGAGTAGAAGTTTGACAAAAGGCGAAGTGGACCTACGAGTTGGCAATGGAGCAAGAGTTGCTGCTTTAGCTGTAGGGACTTATGAGTTATCTTTGCCTAGTGGACTTATTTTATCTTTGAACAATTGTTATTATGTACCTACCATGTGTAGGAATATTATTTCTGTTTCTTGTTTGGACAAGGATGGTTTTGAATTTATTATTAGGAATAATAAATGCAGTATTTCGCATAATAACATTCTTTATGGATATGCTCCACGCAGTAGTGGTCTTTATATTTTAAATGTTGACGACACTAATGAAAAATCAGTCTATAACATCAATGCTAAGAAGTTTAAGTCAAATGATTTAAACTCTACTTATCTCTGGCATTGTCGTTTAGGCCATATAAATGAGAAACGCATATCAAAACTTCAAAGAGATGGACTTTTGAATTCATTTGATTATGAATCATTTGAAACATGTGAATCTTGTCTAATGGGCAAAATGACAAAAACACCTTTTATTGGACAAGGTGAAAGAGCTAAAAACTTATTGGGCCTTATACATACAGATGTATGTGGTCCATTAAGTACAAATGCTAGAGGTGGATTTCAGTACTTCATTACTTTTACTGATGATCTCAGTAGATATGGTTATGTTTATCTGATGAAACATAAATCTGAATCTTTTGAAAAGTTCAAAATATTTAAGAATGAAGTACAAAATCAACTTGGTAAAAATATTAAAACACTAAGATCTGATCGAGGTGGTGAATATTTAAGCCAAGAATTTGTAGATCATCTAAGAGATTGTGGGATCGTTTCTCAATTGACTCCACCTGGAACACCACAATGGAATGGTGTGTCTGAACGGAGAAATCGAACTCTATTGGATATGGTTCGATCAATGATGAGTCAAACTGATCTTCCAATCTCATTTTGGGGTTATGCTTTAGAAACCGCTGCATTCATTTTGAATAGAGTTCCATCAAAGGCAGTTGAAAAGACACCATATGAGATATGGACTGGAAAAACTCCTAGTTTGTCTTTTCTTAAGATTTGGGGATGTCAAGCTTATGTGAAGCGACTAATTTCAGATAAATTAGCACCCAAATCTGACAAATGCCTTTTTGTAGGATATCCTAAAGAAACTAAAGGATATTACTTCTACAATGCTTATGAGAACAAAGTGTTTGTTGCTCGAAATGGTATCTTTTTGGAAAAGGAATTTATTTCCAAAGGAACCAGTGGGAGTACAGTACAACTTGAAGAAATTCAAGAACCACAAAATAGCATTGTACCAAGTATGGAACCTCAAAAGAATCAACAAGCAATTGCTGAACCAGTACAAGTACCACAAGGCCAAAGGAGGTCTGATAGGACACGTCATAATCCTATGAGATATGGATTTCTCATTACTGAGAACAATGATGTGATGATTGTGGATCAAGAAGAACCCACATCCTATCAAGAGGCCATAAATAGTCCTGACTCTGAAAAATGGCTCGAAGCCATGAGATCTGAAATGCAATCCATGTATGATAATCAAGTTTGGACCTTGATTGACCCAACGGATGGTGTAAAAACCATTGGGTGCAAATGGGTCTTCAAAATGAAGACTGACATGGATGGCAATGTGCATACCTATAAAGCAAGACTAGTTGCAAAAGGTTTCAGACAAATACATGGTATAGACTATGATGAAACCTTTTCACCAGTTGCTATGCTCAAATCCATTCGAATTCTCCTTGCCATAGCTGCATATTATGACTATGAGATATGGCAAATGGATGTCAAAACAGCGTTTCTTAATGGAAACTTACTTGAGGATGTGTACATGACACAACCTGAGGGTTTTGCCAGTCCAGAGAATTCTGGAAAGGTTTGCAAGCTTCAAAAATCCATTTATGGATTAAAGCAAGCTTCTCGGAGTTGGAATCTTCGTTTTGATGAAGCAATCAAAGAGTTTGGATTCATCAAGAATGAAGATGAACCTTGTGTATACAAGAAGGTTAGTGGGAGCGCGATTGTTTTCTTAGTGCTTTATGTTGATGACATACTACTCATTGGAAACGACATTCCCATACTGCAAAATGTTAAATCATGGTTAGGGAAGTGTTTTTCAATGAAAGACTTGGGCGATGCTGCTTATATATTAGGCATCAAGATCTATAGAGATAGATCTAGAAGACTCATTGGCCTAAGTCAAAGCACTTATGTTGATAAGGTATTAAACAGGTTTAGTATGCAAGACTCCAAGAGAGGATTCTTGCCAATGTCACATGGCATCAGTCTCAGCAAGACTCAGTGTCCTAAGACACAGGATGAGCAAGACCGCATGAGTAAGATTCCATATGCTTCTGCTATTGGATCTATCATGTATGCAATGTTGTGCACTCGACCTGATGTCTCGTATGCTTTGAGTACAACGAGCAGATACCAGTCAAATCCAGGTGAAAGTCACTGGGCAGCAGTTAAGAACATCCTTAAGTACTTGAGAAGAACCAAGGATGCATTCTTGCTATATGGTGGTCAGGAAGATGAGCTGATTGTAAAGGGTTACACAGACGCTTGCTTCCAAACTGACATTGATGATTATAAATCACAGTCAGGATATGTGTTTTGTTTGAATGGAGGTGCTTTCAGCTGGAAGAGCTCGAAGCAGGACACCGTTGCTGATTCTACAACAGAAGCTGAGTATATAGCTGCTTCAGACGCAGCTAAGGAGGCTGTTTGGATCAAAAAGTTCATAACTGGATTAGGAGTTGTTCCTAGTATATCCGATCCAGTGAACTTGTTATGTGATAACAATGGGGCCATAGCACAAGCAAAGGAGCCCAGATCACATCAGCGATCCAAACACATACTTAGACGTTATCATCTCATTCGAGAAATCATTGAGAGAGGAGACGTGAAGATATGCAGAGTTTCGACAAATGATAATGTTGCTGATCCGCTAACTAAGGCTCTTCCACAGTCTAAGCATGAGAGTCATACTAGGTCCATGGGAATTAGATTTAATGTAGATTGGGCCTAGTGCAAGTGGGAGATTGTTAGTGATATGCACTAGGTCAATCATGTTTGACCATGTTTTGACTTTATCATTTTATTATTTATTGATTGGCAGTTTTTATCATTTTATATTAATGATTAAAATACTTGAATGGTTAATTCTTTCTAAGGTCATCGAGTATGTGACTTGATAGTAGAACCCTTAGGTTTAATAAAAGAATTATATACCATCTATCCCTAGTCTTAATAGAACATTGAGACTAGTATGATGTTGACTGATGATTATGTTTTACTAATCATGTATATGAGATATTAAGTCAAATCATAGGTGCTATTTGAGAAATAAGGCACTGGATGACCCACTGTGAGAATACTACATAGATCACTGTCATAAGTAATTCTCATTACAGTTCTATTAGTATAATCCTTTGACCTTGAAATCATCATGGATTTCTACATAGCTATTTCATATTTTGATACAGTCTTACATTATCTTTAACAGGATAATGGAATAGATTGTCATTGGATATGAAAGTAACTATGTGAGAAATGTGAGTGACTGAGAAGGAATTTGTCCCTCATTTATTTGAGTAAGATATCTATGGGCCCCTTGAAGAAGATAGACTGAAGTAAATGCATGGCCATGCTAATTGATAAGAAGTTATCATTTTCAGTCTACTTAGAGTCAAGAAACTAATGATTGAATGTTATAAGGATGACATAACTATGCCTTATATTCAATCTGGATATCGAGAGACAAAGGGATTAAAATATTATTGTAAATGGTTAAATCGGATTATCGATATTCATATAACTTGGGTAGTCATAATGTCTTGCTAGAGGCCACTTATGACTTGTGGGCTGAAATAGGGATTTCGAGCCTACTGCCAACGTTATATGAACCTACAGGGTCGCACACTAAGAACAGGCCCAAAACAGTTATGGGTTGTACAAGCCCAATGTGATTAAGTGATTAATTATATATATATATATATATAATTCGTAATATATATATATTAATAAATATATATATTAATTCGAAATTTAAGGATAAGTGTTTTCCTTAATTTATTATTTTTTGGAAGATAATAAATATAGTAATTAATATATATGGATAATTATCAAAAAGGAGTTTTTGATAAACATAAACTTGTAGAATTGCAATGAGATTGAAATTCGAATTTGTCTCAAACCCTAGTGTTATTTATCACTATAAATACTCATTAAGCAGTTGGTTTGAGAATCACGAAATTCATTATTCACTAAATCACTAAAATTCGAAATTGCTTGTGAAGCAATAGTGCTAGCACACAAGCACTAGTTTTGGCTAAGGTCTGTTCGTGTGGATACTCGTAGAGGACGCGTTCTTTTGGAGGCGTTTCTGATCCGAGGCCAGGTATCACCAAAGTGAACCACCTCCTTCCTTCCTACATTGCTGTTGAATTCGACATACAAGTAAGTAATTGTTCTGTTTAATTCGAATTACATGGATCTTGGTTTGGGTTTTTAGATAAATTTTTGAAATTCCGCTGCGTTATGAACCAATAAAACCCAACATTTAGTGAGCAATCTCTTCTTCCTACAGAGCCACACAATGAAAGAATATCTAGGAACATATACTTTAAAGTTACTCTTCTCATCCCTCCAACTCACACTGTCCTGCAATTACAAATAACTTTGAAGTTCTTTATGACATAATCCCACACATTCTGAGTCCCTTCATCAATAGGGTCAGGAAATCTCCAGTTACCATTCCTCCACAACCTGCTCACTTTAGCATCTTTCTGAACATCAATATCTTTAATATTCACCTCAGGGAATCTCTCTGATGAAGACTCTCCTTCTGGCCAGGGGTCAAACCAGAAGGAGAAGATATTCCCATTGCCCAACTTATACTCAAAGAAGAACTTAACCTTATTCCTTATCTTCAGCAAGTTATTCCAAGACCAGGAACAATCAGCAGGCTTGCAAATGCCCCAAAAGCTCATCCTCTTCAATTTATTATCAATAACCCACTTAGCCAAAGAGTAGGTTTAAGAGTAACAACATTCCAAATATGCTTAGTCACAGCTGCTATATTCCAAATAAGAATGTTTTTAATGCCCAGACCACCACACTTTTTATCACAGTAGACATCATTCCAACTAACAAGGTTTTTGCTTTTACTAGGATCATTACCATTCCATAAGAACCTCCTACAAGCTCTCTCAACACCAGCTATAACACTTTTAGGAATAATGAAAATGGTGCACCAGTAAATATGCATGCTCATAAGCACTACATTAATAAGTTGAATTCTTCCTGCATAGGACAGACACTTGGTAGCCCAAGTTGAAATTCTATGAGTGATTCTACTAATAAGGTCATTGCAATGACATTTAGACAATCTGGAAGTAATGAGGGGCAGACCTAAGTACTTAACAGGTAACTCACCCTGTTGAAACCCCAGAATAGAGAGGATTTCAGTTCTAACACTATTGTTGACACCATCAAAGTATATAGAACTTTTTTTAAGATTGGGGAAAATACCAGAATTTTTAGAGAAATCAGAAAGGGTATTTTTGAGAATATTATTGGATTTACTGTCACCGCTGGACAACAGAAATAAATCATTAGCAAAAGCTAAATGACTTATTCTAAGATTCTTACAACCCTTATGGTAAATAAACTCAAAATCGGGCCCAATTTCAGACTTAATGGATCTAGATAGGAATTCCATACAGAGGACAAACAATAAAGGGGATATAGGGTCCCCTTGTCTAAGCCCTCTCCCCCTTGCAAAATATCCCACTTCTTCACCATTGATTAAGATAGTGAACATAGCAATTCTAACACATTTCATAACCAGGGCAATAAATCTACCAAGGAATCTAAAGCCTATTAAAACCTCCTCAATGAAATCCCAGGCTAAAGAATCATAAGCCTTTTGAATATCAACTTTTATAGAGCACGAATTTCCCTTACCCCTATGGTAATTTCTTACACTCTCATGAGCTAATAAGACATCATCAGCTATATTTCTACCAGCAACAAAGGCAGATTGGCTATCACTAACAATGACACCCGAAACATTACTAAGCCTACTAGACAGAATCTTAGAAATTACTTTGTAAATAACATTACAGCAAGAAATGGGCCTATAGTCATTCACAATAGAGGGATTTACAACTTTAGGGATAAGAACAATAGAGGTAGAATTGACCTGAGTTAGCATTTTGCCAGATTGTAAAAACTCCTTAACAGCACTGCAGACATCATTCCCCACAATGTTCCAGCTTTTCTTGAAAAAGGCACTGGAGAAGCCATATGGGCCAGGGGCCTTATCATCCTTAATAGAAAACATAGCTTTCTTGATGTCTTCAGTAATAGCCACCTCCAAGGGACTCCATCATTAGCATTCAGCACATACCCATAACTGAAAATTATGCAGTCCACACTCTCTCAATCAGGATTAGAAGTACCAATGAAATTCTTATAGTGATTTAAGAATTCATCTTTGATTTTCTCAGGCTCAGTGATAGTACCACCAGCTGTGTTCAAAGTGATAATCCTCTTTCTAGATTGTCTCTGACTAATACTTATGTGGAAAAATTTAGTGTTAAGATCCCCTAACTTAATCAACAACATTCTGGATTTTTTTCTTTTAATACTCTCCTCCCACCTAAGAAGCTTGTACAAATGAGCAGAATAAGCTTTCTCTTCATCTTGCAAATCACAATTAAAAGGATTATTAAACAAACCCTCTTGTAAGCTTCAATCTCTTTCCTGGTGTTGTCAATCTGCTGATCTAAATTGCTGAAAGAATTTCTATTCATGTTCCTCAAATCACCCTTCAAAACTTTAAGCTTTTGATACAACTTGTACATATGACAACCCCTGAATTGCCTAAGCCAAGCATTATTACCTATATTATTAAAGCCCTCATGCTCACACCAAATATTGAAGAATCTGAAAGGAGATTTTCTGTTAACTATACCCTGCTCTTCATGGAAACAATTATTGAGGAATGATCCGAGATCCCATAACCCCTGAACTCACAAAAAGACTCGTTCCAAATTTCCAACCAAATGTAATTCACAAAACACCAATCAAGCTTCCTACATATTCTGTTATCCCCATATTGATTATTGGTCCAAGTATACTTTAGACCAATATACCTAAGTTCCACAAGATTAACAACTGCTACCCAATCTTTAAACTCTTGGCCAGCTATCTCATCAATCTCATTGCCCCCTATTCTGTCAGAATTACTCATAACATCATTAAAATCACCAAAAACTATCCAGCTACCATCCACACTCTGATAAATGGCTTGCATACTATTCCACATGTTTGCCCTCTCAAGAGCAATATAAGACCCATACACAACTGAACAATAGACATACTTTAAATCCATAAACAACCTACAATGAATAAATTGTTTATGAATAATGATAGAATCTATACCAACCAACTCCTTCTTATAAATAATCCAAATTCTCCCCATACTAGAGCAAAAGGAATTATGAACTATCTCCCATCCAGACAATTTATTACTAATACTACTCCAAACTTTATCAAACTGATTAGCATTAAGTCTAGTTTCAGTAATACCAAAACAACACAACTTACTTTTATTTATCATATGACATAACTCAGACTACTTTAGGGAGCTATTAACTCTTCTAATGTTCCGCACACCAATCATCTATCAATGTCTAACATTCAAGAGTTCAGCCTAGCCTTCCTCTCATCTCCAACAGAACCAAACTTTAAATTGCCACTAACCTTATTCATAATAGACTCATCTTCCAAAACAAAAATCTCAGCTAAAGCTTTGAAAGAATTCTCTTTGTTCATCCCACCACCATCCTTCTTCTTGACCATAGGGGTTAAACTCCCCTCTGGTTTGTGTTGTTGACAAACAAGGTCTTTCTTCTTATCTATTTGATCAATAACAATCTGAGACACAATGGAATCAATAGCCTTAGGAGAATCAATAATCTCTTCAGCCTTTTTCACCTCCACCACTTTCTTAATGTTCTGATTACTCTTACAATTCTTCAATGAATGTCCATTCTGTTACATTTCTCACAGAATAATGGCCTCCATTCATACACAATTTTCTGACTGAAAATCTTCCCATGTTCATCATGTAACTCAACAGCTTCTGGAAAGATACTTGCAACTTCCATTTCCACCAAAACTCTAGCAAAATTAAGCTTAACTTTGCTAATAGTGCATTGGTCACTATAGAGAGGATTACCACATATGGAACTAATCTTGCTCAGAATATCCGGAGTCCAAAATTCCCAAGGGAGACCTGGTAGTTGAATCCAAACCGGAACTGAGCTGATAGCATTAGGATCCATTGACATTCTAGGGTGCCACTTCTTTAACATTAACATTTTTTGATCAAAAGTATAGGGACCATCACCGAGAACCTTATTACATTCTTCCTCAGACCCAAATTCAAACATAAACATTGAGGCATTGACTCTAACCACATTCTTCAATCCATACTTCAACCATCTATTTCTAACATACGAATCGATTTTCTCAAATTTAGGATACATACTATAAACACAGCAAATAATAGCATGTTTCCATCAATCCTCCTCCTTCTTGACATCATCAGAATTAAAACTTACAAAAATAACTCCATCTTTCACAGAGGGTGGCACAAATTTTAGCTCACTTGCTTCAGATCTGCCCCTATTGTTAGAGAATAGGTCATTCCACTTCTTGGGAGCTATCTCATCGCCAACCTTAAGTATCTTGTTAACTTGAATCTCAGTATCTTCCATCTCCTGAATCGGGATTTCCATCTCCTGATTAGGGATTTCAGTATTTCCCTCTACCACCTCAGTAGCTTCAGCAATGTTTGGTACCACCACATCTTGAGGAATGGAATCAGTAAGAGTAACCAGATTATCATCTCTAGAAGGACCAAAAGGTTTAGCAGTCACTGGAGTAGCAGATCTAGTAGATTTAACCGTTTTCTTGTTCGCCATGAGCACTAGCGTACCTTAACAAACTAACTTGCGCTGAGAGAAAATCTACATTTAAGAAAGTAAATCCCGTATTAGAACTTGGCGGCTAAGTAAAATATGCCTAAAAGTCATTTTTGGTGACCAAAGTGTTTAAAAAGTTTCTTAGGGCCCTATGGGTACGAGTATGGTGAATGTTATTCCGTAAAACTTCAATTTGGCACATAAATTTCTAATACGTTGCAATTAGTCTAATTTCTAGACTTAGACTACAATCTCTTTGGATTTTTATAGGTTATTTACAGTTAATTACGCTTTAATCCTCCAAGTCCGCAACTATGCACAGATTATGCCTACTTAGATTCTAACAAGCAAATTAATAGCTCGTCACCCAGACAGATTTCTCTGGAAATCATCACTGGACGCTTCAGTCCCTTATCATTTTTCACCTGCCCGGAAAATAGGTGTCTACAGTTTTCCCGCTCTTTAACAAGAATTGACAAAGTAGGTTAATTCTTGTTAAAGAAGTAACTTGTTGTTAGACAAGCGACAAGGATACTGTCCACAATCGGAGGCACTTGCTCGCCTGGTGGTTTGATAATGCCCTAGCCTTAGCATTACATGTCGTGGTGCATGACTTTGACTTTATGCCCCCTTGTTCTGGTCTACTCCATATCTGGCCAGGAGTAGGTATTCTCAGCTGTTATAATGGTCGTCCATTGAGTCTGAACTGCCCGTTGTGTGCCCCGTGGAATGGAGCTATAATGTCTCAGCCGTCCTGAGAGTGGTCTAATGGTTTGGACCTCTAGTAATTATCCTGTCCGATACATCTTAGATTTGCAGAAGGGGCAACATCCCTTTGGCCGTCCCAAGGGCCATCTTATTGCGTAAGTGCCTGGTAATTATCCTGTTAGGAGTCTCTTAGATTCGTAGAGAGAACAACATCCCCTTGGCTGTCCCAAAGGCCATCCTATTGCGTAGGTGCCTGGATTCTGTATTTATTCCATAACTAGCGGAAGTGTCTGAAAATTATTTAAACTATTGCACACAATATTTGGGTTTCTTCTTGACACTAGATCCTTCTTTGTTCGGAGCCTGGCACATAGGGTCAGACCGCTGTTGTGCTATTCTAGGAGTTGCGTGCTGCATATATCGGATGGCGTGGCGATGTTTATCTATCGTTGGCCGTTTCCACCCCGTCTCTTGGGAAATTTTCTGTGTTTGATTCTCGGGGAGTGTTTGTGGTTTGTCCTCTATGGTGTCTGTATTTTTTATTCCAGTCTTCTAGGGCATTTATATTTTTGATTTCCATCGTCTGGTGTGTCTGTATTTTTAGTTTCCATCCTTTAAGGCGTTTGTATTTCTGATTTCCATCGTCTAGGGTGTTTGTATTCCTGTTTTCTATCCTCTGCGGCGTCCGTATTTCTTATTTGATCCTCTATGGCGTTCTATATTTCTATATTCTATCTTATGTATTTTGGAGAAACTTTATGGTCCGGTTATCTGGGAACATGATTTTTTCAGATTCTGTGGGGAGTGCGTGCTCTGTATCCTTTATGTTTCTAATCCAATCCTTTGGGGTGAATGTGCTTTTAAACTGATCCTTTATGGAGTTTTTATTGATTCGAGCTATAGGGGAGTCTTGCATATAGAGTTTAACCCTGTTATGCTCTAGGTATTTTGGTGTTTTTCTACCGTATCTCGGCGTCGACCATTCCTTTGGTGTCTTTCTATCGTGTCATAGTGTCTTTCTACCATCATTGTGGTGTCTTTCTACCATATCGTTTTGATCCCATCCTCTAGGTCATCCTGCTTTGTTAAGATAGTATTATGTTTCGTCCATTGCAGAAGTCTTGTAGTTCTTCTGTTGAGGAGATATAGTCTTGTCAGATCCGTAGATTTGTCAAATCCTCTAAGGAAGCATAGTCTTTCAAATCCTCTAGAAAATATTCTTGTCAAATCCTCTAGGGAAACATTCTGGTCCCCTGAGAAGGTAGTCTGCCTCTACGCTGATTTGACCTTATACTCTTGCAGTTTGTCTACTAGACTGGCCATTTCTAGTCATATAAATTCCTTGTCTGCACTTTTTACGAAAAACTATCGTGTAACTCTCCGTTTGACGATCAGAATAGTTAAACCTTAAATAATCGTCTAATGAATAGCATATTTAAAAATCAGACCGATCCAACGGTTTAATCAAAAGTTATCGTAGTTCTAATAAATTTGATGAGTCTTTGATACCGCTGATAATTTCACTTCATTAATCAATCAAAAATATCTTTGTATTTCTAAAAACCGTGGTCTACAAGTCGATTACTAGGTTCTGTCATCATCTTGTATACGTCTACTGTCTTAAAGCATGATGTTCTAAACACCTCGTGAAAAGATAGGAACATCCTAGCTCATCGCTTAATTGTATATACAGCGCTATACAAATATGCCTTACTATTATACTAGCATTATTTTTCATTAAACTACGGTTAATTTCGTACATTCAAAACATAAATCTTTCTTTCGTGTTCTAGTACACATTTGTTGTGCCTTCAAGAGATGTTTGCAGCTTGGTTTCGAGCATTTCACCTTCGTTACAAAGTTCCGGTCTAGGTATACTTAAATTTAAAACAAATATCTTTGAAAATAATTCAATTATCCTTGAAACTCAAAGAAAATGACTCTTTACGAAAATCACATCTAAATCCGTTAAACATTAGCATAATTGAGCTCTATGGTGATGACATCTCTCATCCCCAAATAGTTGCCACAACTCACCTCTTGTTTGAGCTAAATGTGCATGATGCATGTTCTACTAATGTATGAATTCATTTATTATTCTTTCCATTTAATGTGTATGTAGCGATGCAATTATATTCATGTCGTGGCAGTAATGCATTTATATCTCGGGTCTAGGCATAATTATGCTTTTAAAACCATTTAAACAAATAACAATAATTGAATTTTAAACCACCAAACCTTAAACTCAGTAACTTGGTAAGTTCTTCTACCTCTTTGAATCCACGTCTTTTTATCAATCATCCTTTAACGCTTCTATCGCATGCTTCTGACAACATTTTCAAATTATACTATGCTTAATACATAAGCCTCGTTATTGATTCGCATAAATACTAATTATCTATTCCGCACGCAATAACACACAATATTCGCAGACTTATATCCAAAATAGGAAGGCTAGAACGATAGAAAACTAAAAACAATTTGAAAAAGACATGACTAGAATCCTATGTGCTGCAGTAGTTCCTAAGTAGACTCACACACAAAAGCAGTGGTATTCTGGATAAACTGCTCTGATACCAACTTTGTCACGACCCAAAATCAAGGGCCGCGACAGGCGCTACGAAACGGGATTGGTTGATCCGGAAGCAGTAGCAAGCCTAAAAATGAGTAAATTGTTTTTGCAAATTGATCACATAAACTTACATAATACATTTTCAGAAAAACTTCGTAAAAACGATAAGTTATGAACGTCAAAAACAATCTTTAAAATCTGATGCATAAACGATAGGGACCAAGGTCTTACTGTGTGATAATACAATCAAGCATTGTCTTTTCCAAACAAACAACCCAATACGCTTAACCAATTCCAACATAGGCAATTGGTAAAATAATCAAACGGCTATAAAGCGCAGTTTTCAATAAAAATTTATTCTAGAAAATAACGTAACAGAGCAAATAATATGAAAACCGTTGATACATAACTAAGTCTACTAATGACGACTACTGCAGCTCTATAGAGGAACAGAGCTTTCCATAAATGCTTTGACCAAAGACTTCTGGAAAATAGAACGGAAGCTCGACCACATAACGTCAAGCAAACCTGAAACAAAACACTGTGGGGAGGTCATTCGACACTGAGTGAGTTCGCATTTACTTAAGATATTACAAATATAAATCGCACAAACATATGTCAAAGTAAACAACAACACTAGATCCGATCGAAACCCTAATCTTACTAATAATGTAAGGGGACTGAACTTTCCTCCAAAACTACATATACTATTGCTAGTAATAATTATTCTCTTTGTGTTATCTCAAATCAAATCAACCCAAGCGGGTACGGTCCCGAGATAGTTCAACCAAGTTAACCGCTACCACGTGGCATAGTCCCGAAATAGTTTGACCGAGTTAACCCATGCCACTACTTAATTCCAAGCTGTGAGTCCCGAGATAGTTCAACTGAGTTAACTCACCAAATACAGGTCCCGAGATAGTTCTACCGAGTTAATCTCGTATCTGCTAAACATAAACTTCCTTCATATTTCACAAACAAAACCACAACAAATCCAGACCAAAATAAATCACGCTTAGATATAGACGTCTAGACTCGTACCAAAACCGGTGATCACACAATCACTATTAACGCCCAATAAGTAGCTCGGTTTGTGGACCATCAAATTATGAATCACATATTATAAATAATTATTATGCGAAAAACAAACCACCAAGCCATAATGTATGCAATTCATTCAATGAACTATCCACACAAAGAAACTGTCACGACCCAATTTCAGAGTCGAGACCGGCGCTAGGAAATGGGAGTGGTAGCTCCAAAACCCGTAGCAAGCCTAGAATTACTATATCTTTTTCACGGAAACATGTACAATGTAATCATACAAACATGTAACACTTAAGAAACTTTTGTGACACGATCCGATATCATGTTCATAAACCGATATGATAATAATGGGCGTTCAACTTTCGTAACTCGTACGTACTAGCCCATCTATCGATCTATACACAAAAGTCATTATCATAAAACTGCCTCAGATGATCATATAATACAGCGTAGCCTAACACAATATATATACACAATGTGCAAGGACCATGCTATACTAGGCCACGACTGGTCACCGTATACTGATGCAGCGCTAAGGAAAATCGTACTTTGTACTAGCCAAAGGACTTCTCGCACAAAAGAGGGTGTATCTCCGATCCGACACTAGTCACCTAAAAGGGGTAAACATCAACGGAGTCAGACTATGCCTAGTGAGTGCACACATAACTAATTGGTACTACTCAAATTAATATCGCATGTTAAAAACAAATCAAGCTATATAATATATTCCAAGCATTTGATCCGATTGAAACCCTAATCCCAAAACCAACCTGAACTAGGGTAGAATACCTAATCGTAACGAGTGAATAAAATTTCTCAAATCCTTTTGGTAAGGTCCCGAGATAGTTTAACCGAGTTTAACCTTTACCAAGTGGTACAGTCCCAAGATAGTTCGACCGAGTTAAACTAGTACCATTTATTATAACCAATCGATCGATCGAGATGAATCTTGGGATAGTTCCACTGAGTTAACTCTAGATATAGGTTCCGAGATAATTCCATCGAGTTCAATCTTGTATCTAATAAAACGAGAATAGGAGAGTACTCTACAAAACGATTGAGACTAATTCTAGGACTTACCCATATATTGGTGATCACACAGCCTATTGACGCCCAATAGGTAGCTCGTTCCCCACAAATCATATACTAATTTTTGTAAACTATATATTCAATAACTCGATACATAGAATTCATAGATACAAAAAAATAATATAATATGCGATGCAGTTTAATACTTATGCGTATAATATCGTAAAATAGATATAACTTAATAATATGCAAAATTAATGTGTTACTCACGACTTGCTATCTATATTCTTCAAAAATTAAAAAGCGATGTCACGTTCTTAAATTCTGGCTCCTGTCGGTAGTCGCCTTGCCGAGTCTAGGCAAATTTGATAATAGCATGCATTAATAAAATTCTAGCTATAACTAACTTATCCAAAACTGGGTTTTTAGCCAACTTCGGCTATCAAAACCTCTCATTTAAAACAGCCCAATCACTACACAAATTGAACATTTCCATAGTCCGTAACACCGTCTAAAACTTTTATTTAGACTCGAACTTTATTCGACATTTCTATAGTCTCCTAAACTGCCCTCAAAGTCATCTACTAACCTTTTCTTTTTAACTTATGTTTTATTTATTTATTTTCATGCTTCAAAATCAATTGAATTAAACCATTAAAACCTTGATTAAATTGTCCAAATTTAGTCTAAGCAATACTATCTACGATTTTCGTTTAGGTTCGAACATAATTCGATATGCGTAGGGAATCAGAAAATGTTCCTAAACAACCCATCCTGAGTAGTTGGGACTGCAAACAGCCTTCAAAACTGCCAGCAAGCCCACTTTGGCTTATGGTGTAAGGCAGATGATGTCTCTTGGATCAGAACCGAGTTAGTCGGAGTTTAGTCCAACACGCACTCACGCCAAACACACAATTCCCGACAAGGAAAACGTCCACGACGACTTCCAAAACGCACACAAACTTAGCTCAAACACCATTTTCAAACCAGTGTTTAATTAACTTAATATTTATCTAATCTATTTTTAATCCGTCTTTTACGAAGTTTATATCCTTTTGAACTTCGATAATTAACACATTATAACTCCGACAATTTAATTTATTTAACTCGCCCTTTTTATCCTTAAAATTTAACATTTTAGTTAAATTTTCAAAGTGACTAACTAGTCATTTTTGAGCTAATAAATCACACACTTAATAACGTGTAATGACTAATTAAATTATGCATTAGTATTCTCGGACATCCCTTCTACATATTTTGTCTGGGTACAAATTAATTTCGACGCACCCACAAACGGCTGGGGACTGTTGAAACAACCCCCATGGGTTGCCCTGCCGCTGGGCAGATTACTCTGCCCAATAGATCAGTGCCTGCTCCGGTGAGCACGAATGTTCTACTCACCGGAGCAGAACCAACCTTGCCATCTCCTATACTGACATTCTCTCTTTAAATTCGACCGATTTCCGGCAAGAAAAACTAACTGCAAAACACTTTAAACATTGCTCAAACTTCACTCTTGAACCATATCAAAAACAGTTTATATATTTAACTTAAACATTAACAAACCAATCAATTTTATCACCAAATTCCAAAATTCAGAAGTTATTCCTTAGCTTGATATGTTGGCTTTGCAGCCGAACCAAATTTCTCATGAATGATTATCAAATTTCCAAAATTATAGCTCCAAATCCATAGCCTATCACCTAACATACATCAAAATATTAACATTAAAACAATAGCCTCAAACCCAACTTTTCTTATAAAAATTCTACCAAATTCAACCATTGAAATCACAAATACTTAGCTTACCTTGATTACCCATCGACTTGTGATCAGTTTGCAACAAAAATCATCGATTTTGGTTGAAAAATGTTGAACCTAAGTTCATGGTGAGTTCGGCTAAGGTTTGGAGTTTTGATCTTCATTAATAAATGAAGAAGATAAATTGAAAATAACTTCTTCTTCAAGAAGTTGTTGATGTCATTAATGGGTAAAAATCCATCTTAACATAAAGGGTTTAATTATAATTTAACCCAAATTCTTAATGAATCGTCGCGTCCAATTCTAAAATAATTTCGTAAATTTACAAAACCTTAACTATAATTTATTAATAATATTTCATGGATCTTAGCGTGAAAATTATTAGCTGGGGACTTACCAATTAATTTATATTTCTTTATTTTTCTTTCTTTTTGGTCCCGCTCGTATCCAATTTATTGAATAATAATTTCTCACTGAAATTATTATTTTACGATAATTCCAATAGATTAATTTTAGTGTAAATCATTATTATTTGAACTTAATCCGACATTCTTAATTTTAATCCTTACAAATTTATCTCGTGGCATTACACTTGGTACTTCTAACAGTACGGGGTATTACAGCAACAACTAATAACAATATATAAAAGTAAATAGACAACTCACAACTTGCTATCCAAAATAAAATCAAGCGAAGCAACTCCGTTAAACTCCTCGAGCTCTGGGTCCCGCCGGCAGTTGCGTCGTCGAACCTAGTTTGAAAACAATACTAAACATAATTAAAGCCGATCCTAGTCTAGGAATATTCTAGACACCAAACTCACAACAAATAAGTTAAATAACATAGCCTCAAACTGATATCGTATTGGCCTTAATTTAAAATCGATAATCTTTAACGTAATAATTATGTTCGTTAGATAACATTTTCCGAATGTTATTTAATTAGCTATCCAAATTAGCTAAAGTAAATCAATTATCGAGCAAATACAATTATTAATTTATTAAATAACTTTTCTTATTATTATAATTAACTTTGTCTCAATACATTATCTGATTAACCGATAAATTATCGAGCTAATAAAATTCCTAATTAAAAATAAACTTTTCCAAAACTATTTTCGAGCCAACTTCGGCCTATAAAAATACAACTTAAAGCAATCCAAATATTAAATAAAATTGTTATTCTTATGGTTTGGAATATCTCCAACAACTTTGTTTGGACTTCGAACTGAAAATAGCACCCGAATGTATCGGAAACTAGCCAGGAACTTGCTTCCGGGGCTAGTTTAGGGACTACACAAGCAGTCCATAAACAGGGCTGCTGCTCCCACTACAAATAGGCATGGTTCTGCTTCTCCGGACAAAACCGAGCTTTTCGGGACCTATTTCGACGTGCTCACGCCACACTAGACAAATTTCCGACAAGAAAACGCCCTAAAACGACCACCAAACTCCATACAAATTCAGCTCAACAAACCAACACCAAACCAAAAAGTTAATCTCACTAAACTCATCACAAACTCATAAATTACTCAACCAAAATCAAATCAATGAATTATACCTAGAGGGTATGTGAGTTAACTGTCCAACCGAGCTTGAATTATCAAAAACAGATGTTTGAAAATGAAGAACCGAGCTCCGCTGTCCTTGTTACTCCAAGAAAAGTGAAGAAGTGATATTTTGCTATGAGTATTATTGGGTTGAGTTGAGTTGTTATATTAAAAAAGGATTAATTGCACCAAAAATCACCAGCTTTCGCGTGATTTTGGTATTTAACATAATCTTTTTTTCTGGGCATATTTAACATTAACTTTCATTTTTTTTGGCAAATTTGTACACGGGACCGTTTTTGTTGTAATACGACGTCGTTTTGGATATAAAACGGCGCCGTTGTGCATCTAAACCGGCACAATTTTGCAAAGAAAATGCAACAATTGACAAATATGCCAAAAAATTGAAGTTAATGTTAAATATGCCAAGATAAAAAGAGTATGTTCCAAAAACACGCGAAAGTTCATGATTTTTGGTGCAATTAAGCCATTAGGAAACCAAGTTAATCAAATTAAAAAAAATGAAGGATTTGGGGATGTTTTAGTTTGGTCAGCTCAAGGGGACCGAAATAGGTTATCTTTGACATGAACTTTGATTTAAACTTTGCTTAATTGAGTTGATAATGACTTAATGATTGTCAAACGAGTATTTTTATGCATAAACTCAGATTTTAACAACTTAAAGTTGTTGTTTAAAGGTTATTATTATAGTTAATTGGTTTATACATTTGGTTGTGTTTTGCTGATTTTAAAACAAAACGTGGTTAGGAGTAATTTTTAAGATCAGATTGTGAAATATTGGGATGTCGAAACGGAGCAAATTTGGTCTCATTTTGTTCAGTTCGGAGCAATGAATAAGGGCGCGCGACTGTGCAAAAATGTACAGCTTGCAGATGTGCAAAATTGTAATATCCTGTACTTTTTAAAGCAGTAAGTATAGTGCCATGTCATATAATTGTGAGACTTTAAATTGAGGATGTCGGATCAAGTTAAACTAATAAGGGTCTATTTAATTGTGGTGCAATAATAATTCAAATTTGTAATTTTATTAGTCAAGACGGATTTTCACGGGATTGATACAGGTTTATAAGTTAAAGTAAGGATTTAGACTTTAAATTGAGGACGTCAGATAAAGTAAAACTAATAAGGGTATATTTCAATTATCGGGAATTGATAAGTGAAATTGGAAATCTAACTTGATTAAGAGCGGAATTAATGGACTAAAGAAAAATTGGAAATAAGAAAATTAAATTAAAAAAAATTACAATTCAATGCTAATTTTTATTATGTAGAGTCCGTTAATTATAATTAAGAAAGTATCGTTAATGTTTCGTTTAATTACGAAATTATTTTTGGATCAAAGTGTAAGAAACGTAAGAAGTGGAGTTAGTTGTAGAATTGATCGTGTCATGTGTCCTAAATTATAAAATTTAGGTCAAGTAGGTCAGGTATGAGAATCGTGTTTTGCAATAAGGTTGAATTAATTTTGCTAAGTTGATCGCGAAATAATAATTTTAATTGTAAACTATTATTCGTTAGAACGGGCATTAGTGGGACTAAGTAAAAGTTAAGAAAATTAATATAAAATAAAATATTAGTTCCAAACTAATAATTTTACGCCATCGTCCGTGAGTTATTTTTAAGAATTTATCGTAAAAGTTTCGTGGAATTTTAAGATTGTTTTAAAATTGGACGCGGACATTAATTAACGAATTGAGTTAAAGTACGAGATTGAGCTGCTTGAGCAAAGTTGCCAATTAGCCAAGCTATATATATATGAGTTAATTCAGTTGCAAGATTAGCTTTTAGAGACCAAAAGCTTAAGCAAGTATCATTTCTTCATCGTTCATCTTCTTATCACCCTAGGGTTTGCGTTTTTTAACCGAACTTGGCAATTCTTGATTCAAATCGATCGTATTTTAACAAGTAATTAAGGTGAGATAGCCGTTTATCGTTCTTTTGGTTTATTTTGACGGATTTTTAGTTTTAGGGTTAGGGTTTTAGTAAAACCGTACAGATTACGTGTATTTGATTTGTTTTAAGTGTTATCTATACGTTTTTTTATGGTTAGGAGTATATTTGCGGTGTTGGGTATGTGCGGATGTGCCAGAACCATGACATATTAGAATTTAAGGGTTGTTTTAGGGTTTCTCACGAAGTGAGAGCAACTCTCACAACCTGAGTGTAACCCTGATGACGTGAGGGACATCCTCACGACGTGAGGAAGGCCCTCACAACATCAGAGGGCTTGGCACGACATGCCAAGCATGATTTCTCTTGGGTACGACGTGTCGAGGCGCGACACTACATCCCCAGACCCAATATTGATTTTCGGACTATGAAAATATGAAATTTGAACATAAAACATGAAGAATGTGATTAGGGTTTTGAAGCATGGAGTTAGATGTATAGACATAAGGTTTGTTTGTTAAACCTAAAAACTGTATCGAGATAGCATCATTATATCGATAAGAAATGATAGAGTTGTACCGAGTTAGACGCGATAAGAACACGGCAAGTATGTTTGTGGGCCAATTTGCAAGTTTTATGGACTGAAATTGACCATACACAAACCCATAGGGTCCCAAGAGTCGTTTTTATACTTTTGGGTACCAAAACTAACTTTTAGCACCTTTCTGCTTAGCCACCAATTGTAAATACAAATTTAACATGTAAAAATCTAAAGTAAATAATTTAAACCTAATCCTAATCCGAATAATCTATCACTTAACACTTATTTAAGTTTGAAACAAACTATAACTAGGTAAATAGTAATTTAAAACTAACTGAACGTCTAGCTAACCCTAGATCACCCCTAACCATTATAGATAGAATCCCTAATCAGCATAGCCAAAGGTGGCACACAAATCCTAGAAATTAGATAGAAAATTTTGACCACCCCCCTAGACTAGCCATATCTGAATATTCAATACACCAAATACACAAAATGACATCAGTTTCCAGTCTTAAAACACTAAAACACGTGTTAATTCTCCAAGAACGCAGCACCCCCATCAGGTTCGAAGCTGGATTCCACCTCCACATCGCCAGCAAACGAGCCAAGGACTCAAACCGGTAATTCTGAGGACCCTCTAATATTCCATGTATTACGTTTTATGTATTATGTTCATATTTGCTAAATATTTTTGAGTTAGGATTCATGATTAGGTTAGATTCATCATATTTGCCATAATTGTCAAATTATGTGTTTGTTATGGAAATTTCCATGAAAATCGATGAACAATCATGTTAATAACTGATTTAATATGTTTTATATATTCAAAATCAGAAATCCGGTTAATTAGAGTTCTTCAGATGCATATTTAGTGTGTTTTTACGCTATTTCAAACTTGTTGTAATTTTATATCTTTTTGTTCAAATCACCTTAAAACACTTTGAAACTATCATTTTTTTCATTCCTTGTTAAATTTATGCGATTTTGACTACTTGTTCATGAAAAACGGAGTTGAAACGAGTGAGAACGAAGTGGAACAAAACAAGCTCTGAACCTGCCATCAAACCGCCGATGCCGCCACTGAAACCGGCATCGCCGCCAAAATAAGGTTGTGGCGCCGCCACTATAACCTACCGGCGCCGGCAGTCAAAATGGCACCGTGTTCTTCATCCTCAGCTTCCCAGAATCAGACTCTTAGATCTTCCAGACTTCGATCAAAACTTGCAGACGTGTTTTCAGACTCATCCGGACTCCCAATCTGGCCCGGTTTGAACCCAGAGATATATAAGTTAATATAGTTTAATATTCTGTAATGTAACAAGTCACACCTGGTGTAAAACGGACGCAAAAGTTCAATAATGTAATATAGAGTAGAAACTGGGTCCACGAGCCCGAGGCCCAGCAAACCAACAACTTCCAGTGCCAATTTCAGGCTAACCTAAAGTTGGAATCGACTCCGGATCAAATCAGTAGATTCAGATCAATGAGATACACAACTCTCATGTTATGACCGAGAGCCTGTTCCGACCATACCGATGGTTAAAACCCGCGAGAGTGCCAGACACTCAAAAATTCAACGAGGTTAAAACGTATTCCTAACCTTATATGTATATCAAACTGACCCTGAGCATGCCAGCATTGTTTATCTTTTTCAAAAATCCCATCAAATTAACTGGTTAAAGGACTAATCATATAAATTAGCCAAATAAAGAAACTCCAGCCAGTCACTTAGACATCTTAGGACTAATACACAAAAGTAGTAGCAGTTATATAGGTTTTTCAAGATCACGTAATAAATCAATCAATCAAACGTTTACATCCGGTTTAGGCTTTGTGCATGTAAAATATCCAGACCAGACGGACCTTTTTCTATTTACTAGAAACCTCTAAGGTTAGATGTATGTTTAGGAGTACCTGCTACTTGCCTCAAATGCCAGTCCAAATCGATTCATATGCGCTTTAAACGTGTTTACAACTTTCATACATGTTTATTTACAGCTTTCATATCCCATGAACTACATATACTGCTGATATGAGAATAAAACGAATATGTCAAGTAAATAAAGCCGATAATAGATAAGCCAAGCACAAGAGTCTCGGGGAGGTCCACGAACCATAGTCTTTGGTACGATGCACGATAATCTTACCCATAAGCGAGTAAGATTACATAGTCGGTTAAAAGGCATTTCCTAGTTGAACTAGGTGGCGAATCCATTTTTTAAAACTCATTTCCAGATCAAGAAGTCAGTCATAAGCCTTGGGCGAGCGGCCCCCGAACCCCGCTTTGCTCACACAGACATCATTATCTTCAAACTAGTACAAATTTGATGAAATGTTCTATCCTATTGGGCGGCAATAGGAACTATGTGATCACCATTTAAGTTCAGAGCTCTACACTACTTTGTCTGTGCAAGAAGTTTGAAGACATCGTTCTTGTTTATTAGATATAAGGTTATTTTGGTGGAATTATCTCGGGACCAGTATCTAATGAGTTAACTTGGTGGAACTATCTCGGAACTCATCTCGATCGTTGGATTTGAGAAATGGTACTAGTTAATTAGGTTGAATTATCCCAGGACTGTACCACATGGTATCGGTTAACTCAGTTGAACTATTTCGGGACCGAACCCTCATGAATAAGTTTATCAATTCGCTTGGCAGAAGGATTCAATTTAGATGGGATTTGATTTAACTTGAGGATTATGGTTTCATTTGGAAATTATATTATGATGCATATGAATAAATCGTTTGTGGCATTGTTTGATGGTTTTATATAATACTAACTTGTAAGCTGTATGAACCCACTCAGTATTTACTGACCCTGTTGATATAACCCTTTTTCAGGTTAATAGTCATTTGACGTGATGGATTTCTACACTTGTTATAGAAGTCTGTGTTTTAAAGTATGTACAAAGAAAGAAGGTTTCATTCGATAGGGCTGCAATAGTCGAGTCCTAGTTGTATACATCGCTTTTGTTAAACGGTTGTTATTGTATCATTATGATGTTTGATAGGATCATATATGACTTGTAAAGTTTTGAACTGCACTTTAACCGCGAGGCTATGCTTGATATGTGGCATCTCATTGTAAGACCCTGGTTTCTATGCATCGTGTTTAGATAAGAGTTTTATGTTTGTAATCGTATCGCTTAAAAAGTTTTTCTCAAAGCATTTTATGCATGATCTCATGTTTATTTATAAGCAAAAAATTTATATTGGTTTTAGACTTGCTACGGGTTTTGGAGCTACCACTCCCATTCCCTAGCGCCGGTCTCGATCTGAGATTCGGGTCATGACAAAGTTGGTATTAAAGAAATGGTTTAGATTCTTAGGCCATTTTTGATACATCCTATGTGTTGTGTGGTTTGAGTACCTAGGAACTACTGCAGCTATAGGATTCGAGTCATGTCATCGATATGTTATCATTTTCTTTCGAACTTTCAACTCTCCTCTATAAGATGCGAGTCTATTTTATGTGTGTGATCGATATTATGTGACTAGATGCGTTTGCACATATTATTATTTTTGCGCTTAGATGTGAGTATAAGTGATGTCGTGTCTACTATATATGTTTCGTGATGGTAGCGTGTTTGCTTTGGTCAGGATGGCTGACCAAAGACAAACCAGAACTCGTGCCGCGTTGGCACAAGAAGTAGCCAAGGATGCTCAAGATGGGTCTTTTGTCCAAGGATGACAAAATGAAGTGGTTGGAGTAGCCAGAAAAGGTAGAGGCCGTGGAAGAGGCTGAGGTAGAGGCCATGCTTCAGGAGTACAAGAACCAGTGCAGGCACCAGGAATGCCTCAACAAGCTATTCCCTCAGGCTTCAATTTGGATAAGTTTCTGGCTGGTGCGGCAGCTATGCAGACCAACCAAGCTTAAGTGATGAATATGCATCGAGGGCATTTGCTATAGCAGCAACATCATTTGGTTGGAAATGCTGATCGCGACATAGTTTTGGCTTACATGCGCCTTAAGCTAAATGAGTTCGACGGTTCTAGAGATGCATTGGACTTTCTGGAAAAAGTGGAGCGTAATTCTAGACACCTCCAAGCGGATGAGAGGCGATCTATCATTTTGGTGGAGATGCCTTTGAAAGGACCAGGGAAGGATTGGTTCCGACGTCTGATTCAAACGACTATGGGCTGAGTTTGTCAATCGCTTCAGAGGGTTCTTTCTCTGGTATTTAGTGACAGAGTTGCATCGTGATAGATTGTTGAGTTTGAATAAGGGAGATAGATTGGTGCAAGAGTATGTTACCGATTTCACAAGATTGAGCCGATTTAAACCAGATTTGAAGGTGGATCTGGTAAGGGTGAATACAAGGTTTGTGAAAGGTTTAGGACACGAGTTTGTGAGTTTGATGTCAAATGTGAACAGGGATTTGTTTCAGCTGATAGATGGTGCTCGACAGATCGAGACTTCCCTGATTCAATTTGGACAATACCCAGATCCTTCTAGTCAAGTGCTGACCAGGAGTGAGCATGTTTATGTTGTGTAGAGTTCTCCAATGCAGTCATATGCTGGAAATTTTCCTAGACCGCAGCGTAATCGAGAACGTAAAAGAGGCAAACATGGTAATCAAGTTGGAACTTACCGAGCAACGTTTTATGCTAGGACAACAGGTGGTGCAGGAGTTGGAACACCCTTTTATCAGACCTGCAACAAGAGGCATTATGGAGTATGCCATCTCTTCACGGGAGCGTGTTTCAATTGTGGCCAACAGGGTCACTTTGCTAGATATTTTTCAAGGCAAGGACCCCAAGGTTCAATGACCACAGTTCCACAGCCATCCTATCATTAGTAGAGACTTGGGTATCAGGCACTATTTGGATATGTTCAGATAGGAAGTACGTTTACTGGCTAGAGAGGTCGAGGTTATGGAAATCAAGGAGGAAGGAATGGTGGAGGCCGTGGAGTTGTTCAGACTTCAAAGGATGGTGGGAGTCAGGCCAGAAGCTCAAGCTTCTAATGTTGTTGTGCAAGGTACATTCCCTATCGGTTCTATGGATGCCTTAGTTTTGTTTTATCCGTGTGCTACCCATTCGTTAGTTTTGCCTAGTTTAGCGGTTAAGTTGGGGAGGCAACCCACTTATTTACAACATCTTTTCTCAGTAGCTACCCCAGTAGGCTAGAGCATAGAAGTTAGTATAATATATTTTTCTTGTCATGTGAGTGTTCACGGACGAGATTTGCTCGCTGATTTGATTTTACTAGAAGTGTTAGCCTTCGATGTTATACCAGGAATGGATTTGCTAGCTCAAAACTATGCCAATATAGATTTTAGTACACTCGGATTTGAACTTGTTTCAATCAAGGGTGAGAAGTATGAATCCCCTAGGAATATTTTTTCGGCCATTAAAGCATGTCGAATGCTAAGGAAGGGATGTCAAGGATTTTGGCCATTGTGAAGGATGTGCAAAAGAAAAATGGAGAGGTGCAGGATGTACCGGTGGTGTCATAATATCTAGATGTTTTTCAAGAAGAATTGCTTGGATTACCACCATATTGAGAGATAGAATTTTGTATCGAGTTGGCCCCTGATACAAAACCGATATCTATACCCCCATATCGGATGGCGCCAACAGAGCTAAATGAACTTAAGGATTAACTAGAAGAGTTACTTGATCGTGGATTCATCAGACCGAGTGTGTCACCATGGGGTGCACCAGTGTTATTTGTCAGGAAGAAGGATGGATCGCTTTGACTATGCATAGATTATCTTTAATTGAACAAGGTGACGATTAAGAACATATATCTACTGCCAAGGGTTGATGATCTGTTTGATCAGTTACAAGGAGCAAAGTACTTTTCCAAGGTTGACCTTACGTCACTTTATCATCAGTTAAAGATTTGAAACTAGGATGTTTTGAAAACTACTATTATGACTCTTTACGGACATTATGAGTTCCTAGTGATGTCATTTGGATTGATAAATGTACCAGCGACTTTCATGGACTTGATGAATAGAGTGTTTAATCCATTCTTTGAAGAGGTCGTATGGGATTGTTGAAGATGTTCTTGTGAAGGTTGATAAGTTTATATTCCCGGTTGATTTTGTCTTTTTGGACTATGCGGTGGATAAGGAATGCCCAATCATCTTAGGGCGGCCCTTTATGAAAACTGGGAGAGCTTTGATTGATGTCCATGGTGGGAAATTGACTTTGAGAATTGATGAGGAAACGGTTGAGTTTGTCATGAAGAAAATCATGGGGAGTACCATCGAGGAGGAAGAATGTATGCGGATGGAATTGGTCGATGAAGTGGTTGAGGAGCAACTAAGATTGAACTTCGAGAGGCTTATTGATGGTTTGGAAGGGAATTTGGGGCAGAAAAAATGTTCAGAAGCTGGTTTCTTTCGAAATGATGTTGTTTCGTTCGAAACAGAAAACGAAAAAAGAAACAGTGAGGAGGCCAAAACAACTTGTTTCGTCCGAAACAAGCCTGTTTCGTCCGAAACTACCATTGTTTCGTCCGAAACAGCCTTTGTTTCGAACGAAACAACCTCTGCAACACCCGGGACTCCTTTTCCTCAACTTGCAAAGGTTACTTTCTATTCCGATGAGCCTAATGATGAGTATTCTGAAGAAGATGAGCCGGAACAAGAGAATTTGACCAAGAATGAGGGAATTACTCCTCCTTCCTCCGTTGTGCCACCAATCGTGGAAATGAGACCATTGCCTCCACACCTCCGGTACGCCTTCGTTGGAGAAAACAAAACTCCCGATCATCATTTCCGCTAAGTTATCGGATGTTCAAGAGAAGTGAGTGGTTCAAGTGGTAAAGAGTCATGTGTTAGCCATGGGATGGCAAATTTCCGACATCCGAGGGATAAGCCCTCAAGTTGTGATGCATAAGATATATCTTGAAGACGAGTCAAAGAAGTCAACTCAAAGGCAAAGAAGATTGAATCCAAATATGAAGGAAGTAGTGCACAAAGAGATCGTCAAGCTTCTCGACGCCGGGATAATCTACCCTATTTCCGATAGTGGGTGGGTTAGTCCGATTCAATGCGTGCCTAAAAAGGGAGGTATGACGGTGGTGGAAAATGATAAGGGAGAGAAAATCTCTACAAGAACGGTAACCGGTTGGCGGGTATGCATCGACTATCGAAAGCTCAACGCGGAAACGAGAAAGGATCACTTTCCACTACCGTTCATCAATCAAATGATCGAAAGAATGGCGGGCCACAAGTTCTATTGCTTTCTTGACGGTTACTCCGGATACAACCAAATATTGATCTTTCTGGATGACCAAGAGAAAACGACCTTCACATGCCCCTACGGTACCTTTGCTTATCGCCGGATGCCTTTTGGCCTATGCAACGCACCCCCCACATTTCAACGATGCATGACCTCAATCTTCAATGATATGATTGAAGATATCATGAAGGTATTTATGGATGATTTTTCTGTTTTTGGTGATTCTTTTGACAGATGTTTGGCAAATCTCGAGCGCGTGTTGAAACGGTTTGAGGAAACCAATTTGGTACTTTACTGGGAGAAGTGCCATTTTATGGTTGACGAAGATATTGTGCTTGGGCAAAAGATCTTCGAGAAGGGTATTGAGGTGGATACAGCTAAGACGGAGGTAATCGAGAGGTTGGTTGATCCGGTCACGGTGAAGGGAGTCCGGGCATTTTTGGGCCATGCGGGTTTTTGCCGGCGATTCATTAAAGACTTCTCATCTATTGCAAGGCCGTTGACAAATCTCTTAGTGAAAGACGCCCCATTTGAGTTTACAAAGGAGTGTTATGAGGCATTTGGGAAGTTGAAGGAGGCACTTGTGACCGCTCCAATTATTTCATCTTCGGATTGAAATGCGCCATTTGAGCTCATGTGCGACGCAAGTGACCAAGCTTTGGGGTGTGTGTTGGGGCAACATAAGGAAAAAAGAATCCATGTGATCTATGACGCTAGTAGAACTTTAGTGGGGGCTCAATTGAACTGCACCACCACGGAAAAGGAAATGCTCATCGTGGTCTTTGCTCTTGACAAGTTTTGATCTTATCTTCTTGGGGCCAAAACTATTGTTTTCACGGATCACGTGGCATTGAGGCATCTTTTCGCAAAACAAGATGCTAAGCCTCGCCTAATCCGGTGGATCTTATTGATGCAAGAGTTCGACATCGAGATTCGGGATAAAAAGGGGACGAAGAATGTAGTTGCGGACCACCTCTCTCGGCTTGAGAATTCGGAAGCAATCCCCATCGGAGTGGAGATTAATGAAAAATTTCCGGATGAAATGTTGATGGTAATCTCGGAAGTTGAGGCACCTTGGTATGCGGATATAGCTAATTACTTGTCTTCAAATGTCATGCCACCGGATCTATCACACCATTAAAAGAAGAAATTTTTTAGTGATGTGAAAAGTTTTTTGTGGGATGATTTGTATCTCTTTAAGATATGTGGTGATGGGATGATTCGGAGGTGTGTGCCTTCGACGGAAATGATGCCAATTTTGAGCCATTGTCACTAGTCGGATTATGCCGGGCATTATGGGGCATCAAGAACCGTCGCTAGAGTGTTGGAGAGTGGTTTCTTTTGGCCAACACTATTCCGGGATGCTAAGGATTTTGTAAGCCATTGTGACCGATGTCAGCGGGTTGGAAACATCTCAAAGCGAGACGAGATGCCCTTAACCTCAATTCAAGAAGTAGAGATCTTTGATGTGTGGGGCATAGACTTTATCGGCCCATTTCCGGTTTCTTTTGGGAATATGTACATCTTGGTTGGAGTCGACTATGTTTCTAAATTGGTAGAAGCGGAAGCTTTACCTACAAACGACGCCAAGGTGGTCTTGAAGTTCCTCAAGCACTTAATGAACCGATTCGGGACTCCAAGGGTTATCATTTGTGATGGGGGGTCATATTTTTGCAACCGGCAATTTGAGGCTTTGATGAAAAAGTACAATGTGTACCACCGAGTTGCCACCCCATATCACCCCCAAACAAGTGGCCAAGTGGAGGTCTCCAATCGCGTGTTGAAGCGGATCCTAGAAAAAACGGTGAATGGGACTCGAACAGATTGGTCTCTCAAGTTGGATGATGCCTTATGGGCCTACCGCAGGGCATTTAAGACACCACTCGGTATGTCACCCTATCAGATTGTGTATGGTAAGGGGTGTCACTTGCCGGTTGAATTAGAACACAAGGCTTTTTGGACAATTAAAAAGTTGAATTATGACTTCAAGGCGGCGGGAGAGAAGCGTTTGTTGAAACTCAACGAGTTGGATGAATTCCGATTCGATGCTTATGAGAATGCAAAACTTTACAAAGAGAGAACAAAGAAATGGCATAACGCTCACATTTAGCCGAAGTCTTTTGAGGTAGGAGCCTTTGTGTTGTTGTACAATTCGAGGTTACAGTTGTTTCCGGGTAAATTGAAATCTCGGTGGAGTGGACCAATCAAGATTTGGAACGTGGCGAATCATGGTTCCTTGAAACTTTAAAATCAAAGGGGTGAAACGTTTAAGGCCAACAGACACCGTTGCAAGCCATATCTAGGACCTTTGACGGATCAAATAGGCAAACAAGCTTATCTCGCCCCCCTTTCGTGAGCTTCATTAGAATGACGGTCGAGCTTTCGACCTTAAACAAGCGCACTCGGGAGGCAATCCCGAGAGGTTCGATTTTTACTTTATTTTTATGTTTTTGCATTTGTTTTAAGTTGTGTCGTTCATCGTTTGTGTAATTTTCGTGTTGTTTTTTATTTTGTTCTTATTTTTGCTAAGCTTATTTTGTATTTTGTTAATTCCGTATAATGTCGGGGTGTTCGTTTGGTGTGATGTGCAGGAATCAAAGAAAATAGGCAGTAGATTTGCGTTTTGGTGAAGTTTCGTTCGAAACTACTGTGTTTCGTCCGAAACAACAAAACTTTGGTTGTTTCGGACGAAACAATGAAGTTTCGATCGAAACTTCCTTAACAACAAAAATCTCTTGGAAGTCCAGGAGATTGTGCCTAAAGCCTTGTTTTGTCCGAAACAAGTTATGTTTCGAGCGAAACGTCTGTTGTTTCGAACGAAACTATCTTGTTTCGAACGAAACAAGTGAAATTTTTTCTAAAATTTAATGATGTGGAATGATCCCAGCCGTCCATCTCCACTTTAATCCTTCATCTTCATCAAGCAACCCTTCCATTCTCAGAAACACAAAAATCGGCAGCCCCTTCATCCTCTCCAAAAAACTCACAAAAATTCACCCTTAAACTTCAATTTTCCCTACCCAATTCAACTCCAAACTTCACAAAAATTAAAACACACCTCCCAAATCACGCACACAACAATACCCACAAATTAAAAATCCGAAAAATCTGAAAATTCAAACATGGTTAGAAGCAAGAACGCAAGCAACCGTCCTATCCGCAATTCCGCTCAACCAAGGGGCGATGAAGAGCCCGAGATAGAACCACTTCCACCTACCGGGAGACCACGCCAAGCCCGAGCTTCTAAAGCTACAACTTCTAGAGCCTCCGCTTCTACTTCCGGGGTTCTACCAACTACTACGGCGGGTTTGACTCGCCACTTTCAAGCACCATTTGAGATACGCTCCGCCGAAGAGGGAGCGAGGTATGAGGCAATTCGTGCTAGAGAAATTGCTCAACCTTGGAAGATTGATTGGGTAGCAATGCGGGATTTGGGAATTGAACATGATTTGAAGCGCCATTTGAATGTGTGGAGTTTGATGTACCTAGCTGCAATTCGCCGTGACACACACACGGAGCTTGTTCACGAGTTTTTCACTACCTTGAGGACTCCGGAGGAGGCGAGTACCTACCTCATTTTTCGCATCAAGAATGTGGAGCGACGGGTTAGTGTGGCAGAATTTGTAGAAAAGGCCAGAATGCGGAATGAGGGGTTGAAATGTATCCCTACCAGATTAGGCGCAATTTGGAAAGCTTTGTCGGACGAGGACCTCTACGACGCCAAGGGCTAAGGTAAACTCCATTAAAGATGTTTCCATTTGTGTTGCTTCAAAATGGTATGGCTATACATTCATGGGTAGAAATGAATATAGTAAAGTTGCTCAAGAGGACATTATGGTATTGAATTCATTGTTGCATCCCGATATTGCCGTGTATAGAGTCAATATGCCGTATCGTATGTTCCAAATTTTGAGAGAGGTGCCAAGAACGAAACATAGGATTGCTTTAAGATGAGTTGCCGTGTTTATGTCGAATGTGTACAAGGGTTACTTGGCTAGTGAGCTTGCAATGATGACGTACATGCCGCCAAAGATGATTAATTCAGAGCATTTGAGATTGGCGATGTTGGTTAGAAAGGGTAAGGTTGTGTCGTATTATCAGAGGACTACTTGGATCCTCAAGCATGGTGAAGATGCGGCTTTGGCAACTGAGCTAGAGGAGGAGGGGGAGCAGCCCCAAGATCAAGAACAATCATAGACAGAGGGGCAACGCCCGAAAAAGCTTCCTGTGCGTCGGAAAGGGAAAGAACCGGCGAGTTCATCAACTGAAGTGGGATCCGAGTTTGAGGGGCAGAGAGGTGCTCAGTGGACTGGATATGATTACCGTTTTGATGAGTTGGAGCATCTGAACAGAGAGGGATGGGCCGAGCAGACTCGGTTGTTAACCGAAATTCAGAGTGATCTAGAAAAGGGCTTGCACGGATCCGCTATGAGCAGGATAGAATGAAGGCAAAAATGGATCGCCAGGAAGCTTACTTGAGGCGCTACTTCAATGCCTCTGGAGGAGAGTGATATCCATCACCCGAGCCATCACCAGATCCCTGGTTTTCGACTAGCGAGATTTGTTTTCTAATCCCTAACTTATGCAATTTTCCCTTTTTATATTTCATTGCAATGTGGAAATAGCATGAAATTGTGTGAGGAGGGGTTTAGTAAAATTGTTTCGTTAGTTATTAGCTTTTGTTTAGGATGTTTAATTAGGATTTATGGCTTTTATGTTTTTGGTGTGTTTGATTAGTTAGACTTTATGTTATGTTTTTAGTGTTATTTTGGTGTGGGGTGCCTTGTATCACTTAGCCTTGAGCTTGATATTGTTAAAAATGTGCTAGTGATACTGTTGTTTGAAACACTTTTCATGTTTGTTATTCCGACTCATAAATGGATTGAAATGCAACTTCTTTAAATAGCAATAGTTGATGATGCTCACATAGTGAAATGTTAATTGCATGATTATAATTTAATTGAGTTGAGATTGTGGTTGCATAATAGTTACTTTGATGCGGATTCATGAGATGTTGTTTTTAATTTTTAAAGGTTGCATTGATTTTAGGCATGATTGGTTTTTTTGTGCAGAAATTAAACTTTTGGCATTACACAATTTTTTTTGTTAATTTTTTTTTGAGCCTAACGTTTTTGTTGTGAAAATCGTGTGTGCATTGAATTCCTAGAACTTGACTTGTATCCGTTCAAAAATCACATTGTTGAGTTTTTGGCACAAAAATGAGAATGGCATTAGGACTACATATTTTTCTTAAAACCACTTAAAAGACTATCTCAATTTCCACTAGTTGCACAAATTTGAGCCTAACACATTTTTCTTGGTTTAACCCAAAAGTTTACACATTTAAACCTTTCAACATTTACCTCTTTTAAAACACCTCATTTAACTTGATTGGCTTAATTTTTGAAAATAATTTATCACAACTTGATGAAAATGGAAAAGAATAGCGAACAATTGTCTTATAGAAAAAGAAAGAAAATCAAACAAAGAAAGAATAAAAATGGTTGAGAGAAGAAAAGAAAATGCATATAAAAAAAGAGAGGAAAAGAAGAAAAAAAAAACAAATGAAAAAAGAAAAATTGTTCAAAAGAGACAAGAATTAAAGAAGTGTTCGTTATTGGTGTTTGTAATTTCCAAGTTGGATCTGTGTGTTGTGTATTGTTTTAGCCATCAAGCTATTTGTTTAGCCAAATTTTACCTTTTCTTAAACCTACCCTACACCTTAGCCCCATTACAACTCATTTAAAGTCCATTTGATTTGTGTCGATTACCGAACTAAGTGGTGGAGTCCCGAATTATAGTCAAGCCTATGGTGAATTTATGCATGCTTTTTTGAGCTTTTAAATTGTTTTGCACTACCGTAAACACTTGAGTGTCGGAGTGTAATCTTGTGAGGATTCATGCCTTTTGATTAATTTTCGCATGATTTTGGCTTGATTGCCTTTATGAAAACGCATACTTATTTGACATGTCCCGCAAGTGATAATGTGACTATATGTGATTTAAGTATTGAGTACTCTAAAATTATGATTGTGCAATTGAGTTGTCGCTAGAGTGCATCTTTAGCGGTTGCTAAACTTGGAAGGAAGCATTCATCTCCTTATGACTTGTGAATTTAAATGCGATTTGTGTTTCAGCGATTCAAGTTTTCTAGCATGTTTGCCTAAGCGAGATTCAATTCTTGCTCGGGACGAGCAAAGGTTAAGTGTGAGGAGGTTTGATAGGTGTAGAATTACACCTATTTTACTTGTCTATTTTGAGTTATTAATACCATGTTAGTGTCCATTGAAGGTGTTTTATTGCTCATTTTCATGTCGAAGTGTTTCAGGTACATATTGGCAAGAATCGGGCAAATTGGAGCATATTTGGAGAAATCAAAGTCGAAGGGAGCAGAAACCTACAAGCCAGGCTCTGTCTCGGACGAAACAAGGGTGTTTCGTCCGAAACTGTCTGTGTTTCGGGCGAAACACACTTGTTTCGGACAAAACAAGCTTTGAATGTGTCTAGAAGTTCTTCATTTTAGGGCCATTTCGGACGGAACAAGCCAACTTCTGAGATAAATGTATTTTTAATGGAAAAACGTGGTGGAAAGCTGGAATGACATATATGGGCATCTCCTGGTCTATTTTCATTGGTGGCTTATTTTAGACTTGTACTAGGATGTAGTTTTGTACCTTTTTTGTCCTTGAACTATATAAGGACCCCTTTATTTCCTTTTTAGGATTATGCACTATTATTAGAATTTGTAGCCCCCATCTTAATTTACTATTCTCAGTTTTTTAAAATTACTCTTGTTCTTAGATTACTTTGGAAGCGTTATTGTGGATTGAAGTTATTAATTAATAGAAGATTATTGTTCTTTTCATCTTGGTTAATCTTCATTATCTATTTAATGCTTTGGGTTTCTTCTATTTACAAGGTAATTGCTTCTTACACAATGTTTACTTTTAGTTCTTATATGTTAATTAATATCATGTTAGTAGTTTGTAGCTAAACCCCCTTGTTTAAGGGTTGTTAATGAAGTTTGATTGTGGTTAGTTGACTAGGGTTTGATTGTGTTTAAGGGTTCGTAGTGATTTGTATGCTTAATACCTATGATAGATTGATCTCCTAATCCAAGGATTAAAGGTTAATTAATTAGGCGAGAGTCATTTAATTACCCGGATTTGGCAAATCACTTAATCAGGGCTTAATCGCGCGAGAGCGGTTTAGGACTTAATCGGTTATATGTTAGCTTCGTGATTGGATTCAATTAGTATAATCGAAATCTAATTATGCGAGAGCGATTTAGATTTCGGTGTATTAATTTAATTACAATTAGTTCTAATTGCGGACTCGAGAGAGCGGATTAGGCATTTTAGAAAGACTTGACCCGAACCAATCACTCAATCAACCCTGGTTACCTAGGATCATTTTAAACCTAATTAACAACCTCCAAGCGCCTTTTACCTAATTGTTAAAACCGTTTAGTATTTGATTGTTTGGTTTATAATTGCTTGCTTAGTTTATAATTTTTTTGTTTAGTAGTTTAATTGTTTGTTTTATTAGTGTTTAAATTTCGTAGCTATTAATCTAAATCCAATTGCTCGTTTGCTTTCCGAATTGAAATTCAAAATCCGTGTTCGTTCACTTTAAACCTCTTGTCTCCGTGGGATCGATACTCGATTTGTCGAGTTACTACAAGTTAGCGAGTAAAATTGCTAACACTGTGTCGGAATTGGAACAACCTAGTTCACTTACAGAGATTCGTAGTTTCTTGGAATTAGCAGGATACTACAGACGATTTGTGCAGGACATGTTAAATATTTCTGCACCATTAACGAAGTTAACTCAGATGAATACTAAGTTTGAATGGACGGATAAGTGTTAAGTCAGTTTCTTAAAACTGAAGGAGTGTTTAACGACAGCATCAGTATTGGCATTACTCAAAGGTACAGAGTGATTCACAGTTTACTGTGATGCTTCAAGAGTTGGATTAGGGTGTGTCTTGATGCAGTAGGGTCGAGTGATAGCTTATGCTTCCCGACAGCTAAAGAAACATTAAGTGAACTATCTGAATCATGATTTGGAATTAGAAGTGGTGGGTTTCTCTTTGAAGATATGGAGATATTATTTATACGGAGCAACGTGTGAGAAATTCACGGATCACAAGAATTTGAAGTATATCTTTGATCAGCGTGAACTAAACCTTCAATAGAGAAGATGGCTAGAGTTGTTGAAAGACTACAATTGTACTATTTAGTACCATCCAGGAAAGGCCAATGTAGTGGCGGATTCTTTGAGAAGAAAGTTACAGGAACCTTGGCACATATTACCACAATATGGCGAAGGCCATTAATCAAAGAGTTTCATAAGTTGTATAGCCAAGGAAATAAGTTTGAAGTTTCAACCCTAGAAAGTTTGTTAGCTCAGTTGAGCATTTGACAACCGTTGATTGATCGAATATGTCACGACTCAAATTTATGAGTTGCGACCGGCGCTAGGGAATGGGAGTGGTAGCTCCAAAACCCGTAGCAAGCCTAAAATCCTGTGTAAATTTTTTTGCAAATCAAATCATATTTCATATATCAAAATACATGTGATCCCATTTTACAAAAACATCAGAGTTAAAATGCGTTATACAATACACATACAAAAACATCTAGACTACTGCAGACCACTAGAATGAAACCCTTCGTTTTCGTCTTGTACAAATCACTTCAGAGAATTAGAACTTCGGAAGATTGACTCTCCAAATCATATTATGATATCCCTGAAAAATGGGAGGAGCAACAGGGTCAGTATAAAACTGAGTGAGTTCACCAAATTACACGCAATATCACATAAAGGGTTAAAACCGTTGGAAACCCATTTTATATATAGAAAATACTCTTTTGAAATCATATTGCATACCCTGCTTACTTTTCTTCATAACTCTTTGTTTATTTCATAAACTTATAGTTTATACGTATCTGACATCTTTGATTTCTTATTATGGTATTGATATTTTTCTTTCTCGTTTTGTTGCAATAGTTTTCGATCGAATCTTAAATCTTAGGTTATATCATCATGATTCTAAATCGAATTAAATCATTGGCAAGTCTTTTGTGACTTGATCCTTACGGTTGGGTCCCGAGATAGTTCAACCGAGTTACCTTCAACCATGTGGCACAGTCCCGAGATAGTTCAACCGAGTTACTCATGCCACTACTTAATCCCTAGTTGTGAGTCCCGAGATAGTTCAACCGAGTTACTCACCAGACACAGGTCCCGAGATAGTTCAACCGAGTTACCTTCGTGTCTGCATTCGGACTCTGCACCCAGCAAGTCTTTTGAACTTAACTGTCGATTCATATAATTCATATTGTCGTTTAATAGGAAAGTTTGTTCATATTGTGTATCGATCTTGTTTCGTATTGATTCTCGATATATTGTACTAACTTTTTATTTCGTATGAGTCCCGAGGATTATTATCGAGAATCGATGAGATACAGGTCCCGTGATAATTCTACCGAATTCAACCTTGCATCTCAGTTCTTATTATTGAATATGTCATAGTACATTTTCTTATCTTATGTATTTATCATTTTGATGATTTATGTTGGGTTTTCTTGATCCTTTATGGACCATGACATGCACAATACAATCTAAAAGCATACATTTATAACACACGCACAATAGGGTATTGATTATGATTAATAGTACGTATAGGAACGTACTATGTTCTTTTATAAATATTCGAATAATAGTACAAATAGGAATGTACTATACTTTGCTTATTTGTACTTGGTTCAATACTTGTAATTTTATTCGATGTTCGATTCATATAACATTACTTTATACCCTTCCCCGATGTTTAATCATATATATTCTTTGCATTTATTTATGTTATTGTCAAAATAGCACAGTACGATAAAACATCATTTTCGAAGCATACATACGTATACATTTAAAAAAACATACATTTTAAATATATAAATATCCATATAGCTTTTCGTATTAAAATACGTAGATTTATGAATATTAGCGAGTAATTTAAAGTGTACTCACCACTTGCTATCCAAATTCTTCAAATAAATACGAAGACATCTCGATCCATTCCCCTCGAGCCTTATCGATAGTCGCTCATCCGATCTACGCAATATATGAATAGCAAGAATTGATAAAATTCAAGCTATAACTACTTAACTAAAAAGTTGGTTTTCTAGCCAACTTAACCTATTAAAAACGCGCACTTAAAATAGTCCGACCCCTAAATAAAATCGATATTCTTAAAGTTTAGAACGTCGCCTACAACTTTCGTTTAGGTCTCGGACCATGAAATGCACCCGAAGGTGTCGAAAACAAGCTTCGAAGTTAATATTTTGGGCTGTCCAGAAAATGCAGGACAGCTCTGTGCGACGTAATGTCCTGCCTTAAACGAGCAGCTTAGAGTCCGATACAGCCAAATATTAAACTTAGACATTTATATTTAACATCCTTAAATTTCCGTACCAACAAACGGAACTTAATTTGGACTCATACATCCCGAGATATTGCCTTTGCAATATCGATGTTTGCAAGACATTTTATGCAAAACGTCAATTCAATTCGGAACTTACTACGCAACAAGACTAACCTATTGATACCGAATTATAACCTCAACATAATTCAGACACCTCGATCAAGCCATCTCTTAACAAAATATTCAATTCATTTCAAACCATTTTTTTCCCACTTTTCTATGATAATACACATATCCGCATAACCATCGATGTGCATAGCACGGCTGCCTACACCAACTACAACTAAAGATTTATTCAATTAACCTATCAAATAGCCATATTTTTCTCTGAAACTTTTATGGAACTTATATAACATATATTTCTAAGTGTATGCCAAAAATTAGGCCAAACTAATGTGTTTAAGGTCCTCAAATAATTAACTTACAGCAGCAGCCTTACACAATTTGCAAACAGAGCACTAGGTGCTATTTAATTTTTATCTCAATATCAGAATAATAAAAAATTCTGAAATTTTTTATACACAAACTAAACTCAAAAAACCAGAACATATAAAAATTCCAGCTCAAAAATACATCTCTAAGTATTTTTAAAAATTCTAGTTATAGACAGCATCAATTCAACACCAAACCAGAAAATCCAACTTCAAACTTAACCAAAACTCCATTCAATTCAATCAATTCACTACCAAAAGTCTAAACTTCTGGATGTAGACCTTTCTTAATTATATACACCTTAATTACTCATCAATTACCCATCAAAACATCCAATTCATAGCTAATAATCAACCATACTCATCAAATACATCTAACATCAAATTGCCGAAAATAACAGCCCTATGTTCCTCCAATTTCGTCCAAATTTAGCCAAGAAAAACGTGAATTGATGCTTACCTTGAGTAGAGGATTGCGTCCTGAATCCATAGCCACCAAAATCATCGAATTCGGTCAAGAAACGAGCTCCGTAGCTCGATTCTACCAAAAATGCTCCAAACCCTCATCTTTCTTCTTTTCTCTCTACTCTCTTCTTTTTCTCTCTTTATGAATGATGAAGGAAATTCTGAGTATATGTCTCATTCCCTTATTAAACAAGTTGTTGGTTAAAGTCCAATTAGGTCCTTTAAATTGCCACCTCCTCACTACTTAATCCTTAACTTTTCTTTCGTCCGATTTAGTCTATTAATCCTTTAATCATTTGATTCTCGATAAATTCCGTATTATTTATTTCTCAAATAAATAACATTAGTCTCACATTGTATAATATCACTTTCCAATAATTTATTTTGGCAATTTTGGCCAAAAACGCTCAAATTTCCATTTTGAGCTAACTTGCACTTTTTCTCACTTTTTCGTCCAATTTTCATTTTAATGGCTATCAATAACAACTTTATCGATATTATTTTCTTATCTTGAGAAAATAGAGTAAAACACAACTTCCTCCGGAAGTTTGTGGTTAAAAGTTCACTTTAGTCCTTAAAGTGGCTAATTTGCACTTTACCCTTATTCTTAACTAATCATCAAACTATCTTCTAAAACGATTTCGTATACTTACGAAACTTTGACGATCATTTATTAATAATATTTCACGGACCTTGGCGTGAATATTATTAGCTCTGGCTTTCCAACTTATTTTATTTTATTCTCTTTTTATCTTGATTAAATCCAATTGCTCGCCTAATAATTTTCAATTAAAAAAATTATTTTACGATAATTCCAATAGACCCACTTCGGTCTAAGTATTTATTATCCAATCTTAATCCGACATTCTCGTTCTTAATCTTTACAATTATGCCTCGTGGAACTACACGTAATACCTCAAAAATTTAGGTTATTACAGAATCAAGGAGATACAAGCGGATGAACCTTAATTGAAATGACTAATGGACCGAGCCCCACAAGAAAAGAGTCAAGAATTTAGCATTGTCAATGGAGTGTTAAGACACGGAACTAGATTGTGTGTGCCAGATATGGATGATTTGAGACAGAAGATCATGGAGGAGACCCATGGGTCCATGTATAGTGTTCATCCTGGATCAACAAAGATGAATAGAGATATCAAAGAGACATATTGGTGGAGTGGAATGAAGAAGGACATCAAAGAATTTGTAGCCAAGTGACGACTTGTCAGCAAGTCAAATTGGAACATTAACGACCATATGGATTTTTGCAACCGTTATCCATTCCAAAGTGAAAGCGGGTAAGGATTACCATGGATTTTATGGTCCGATTGCCGAGAACACAGAAAGGATTTGATTTTATATGGGTGATTGTGGAACACCCGGCGAAGTCAGCACATTTTATCCCCATCACAGACGTATTCAGCACCAAAATTGGCACAATTGTATATTAAAAAGATTGTTAGTTTACACGGAGTTCTTGGGTCGATTGTTTCCGATAGAGGTTTAATTTTTACCTCTCGTTTTTGGAAGAGTCTGCAAGAAGCATAGGGAACGCAGTTAGATTTTAGTACTGCTTTCCATCCTCAGACAGATGGTTAGTCTGAAAGAACGATTCAAACTTTAGAAGATATGCTTCGATTATGTGTTTTGGACTTTTGAGGTAGTTGAGATGCATACCTACCTTTGGTGGAGTTCTCCTACAACATCATTTATAATTCAAGCATTGAGATGGCTCGTTATGAGGCGTTATATGGATGCAAGTGTAGATCTCCCATTTGTAGAGATGAAGTTGGAGAAAGGAAGTTAATGGGAGTATAGATTATTCAGATTTCCTCGGACAAGGTACCATTGATTAGACAACATTTAAACACTCCTTTAAGTTAACATAAGAGTTACACGAACCCAAAAAGGAAGGATATAGAATTCCAAGTTGGAGCTTACGTTTTCCTCAAGGTATCGCCTATGAAAGGTGTGATTCGCTTTGGAAGAAAGGGAAACTTATCTCCAAGGTATGTTGGTCCTTACCAGATCGTGGAAGGCATCAGAAGTGTTGCTTACAAGCTGGATTTACCCGCAGATATGTCACAGGTTCATCATGTGTCTCATAGTTCCATGCTTCAAAAATAGGGTTCTTTTCATAAATACCTCACTTTTTGAAATATTTGCAAAAATACTCTTTTTTGGTAGTTTATTAGTAGATTATTGGCAATTCATTGGTAGATTAGAGGTAAAAAGAGTATTTTGCAAAAGTTTCAAAAAATGAGGTATAGAGGATTATTTTCCCTCAAAAATATGTATTAGATCCCTCTCGTGTGAGTCAACTACAGATAGTAGAAGTAAACGAAGGGTTATCACATGAAGAGTAAAAAGTGGAAATCATTGATACACTAGTATGAAAGCTTCGAACGAAAGAGATTCCTATGATGAAAGTTCTTTGGAGGAACCATTCTATTGAAGAATGTACATGGAAAACGGAAGAGGATATATGAAGATACTCATATCTGTTTATCCCAGGTACGTGGCTAAGATTTAAATCTGAGGACGAATTTATTATAAGGAGGGGTGAAGGTATTAGATCGTGCCATATGTTCTAAATTATAAAATTTAGGTCAAGTAGGTTGGGTATGAGAATCGTGTTTTGGAATAATGTCGAAATAAGTTTATTAAGTTGATCATAAAATTATAATTTTAATTAAAAATTATTATTCGTTAGAACTGGTATTAGTGGGACTAAGTAAAAGTTAAAAAAATTAATATAAAATAAAATGTAAGTCCCGAGGTAATAATTTTTACGCCATCGTCCATGAAATATTTTTAAGAATTTATCGTAAACGTTTCGTGGAATTATGGGACAGTTTTAAAATTGGATGGGGACGTTAATTAAGGAATTGAGTTAAAGTAGGAGATTGAGCTGCTTGAGCTAAGTTGCAAATTAGCAAAGATATATATATATATATATATATATATAATTGAATTCATGTGCAATATTATCTTCTAGAGACCAAAACCTTAAGCAAGTATCATTTCTTCATAGTTCATCTCTGCATAAACCTAGGGCTTGCGTTTCTTAATCGAATTTGTCGATTCTTGCTTCTAATCGATCGAATTTCAACAGGTAATCGAGGTGAGCTAGTCGTTTGCCATTCGTTTGGTTTATATTGATGGGTTTTTGGTATTAGGGTTAGGGTTTTACTAAAACCGTACCGATTACGTGTATTTGATTCGTTTTAAGTGTTATCTATACGTTTTTTTTATGGTTAGGAGCGTAGTTTAGGAGATGGGTATGTGCAGAAGTGCCCGAACCTTGATGGAATTGGATTTATGGGTTGTTTTAGGGTTTCTCACGAAGTGAGAGAAACTCTCACGGCGTGAGAGCAACCATCACGACGTGAGGAAGGCCCTCACGACGTGAGAGGCCTTGGCACAACGTGCCGAGTCTGATTTCTCTCGGGTAGGATGTACCGAGGCCCTACTCGATGTACCCCGACTAGATATTGACCTTCGGACTTCAAAAACATGGAATTTGGACATAGAACATGAGGAATGTGATTAGGGTTTTGAAGTACGTAGTTATATGTATAGACATAACGTTTGTTTATTAAACTGAATGACCGTTTTGAGATGGTATCATTTTATCGATAAGAAAGGATAGAGTTGTACCGAGTTAGACGCAATAAGAACACGATGAGTAACCACGTTAAAATGTTTTATACAATTTGCATAACATTGTTTATAATAGTAAATGCTTTGTATAAAATGCATACATCATTATCTTTAAACCAATATAAATTCGATGAAACGTGCGTTCCTATTGGGCTTCAATAGGAACTATGTGACCACCATTTAAATTCAGAGCTCTACAATAATTTGTTTATTCAAGAAGTTTGAAGAAATCGTTCTCGTTTATTAGGTACGAGGTGAAGTCGGTTGAATTATCTCAGGACCAGCATCAAACGAGTTCACTTGGTAGAACTATCCCGGGACTCACCTCGATCGTAGGATTTGAGAAATCGTACTGGTTAACTCAGTTGAATTATCATAGGACTTTACCATATGATATCGGTTAACTCGGTTGAACTATCTCGGGACCAAACCATCAGGAATAAGTTGTTTATTTCTCTTGGAAGAAGGATTCAGTTCAGATGGGATTTGATACAAATCAAGGATTAGGGTTTCAATCGAAATTTATATTTGGATTCATATGAATAAATTATTTTTAGCATTGTTTCATGGTTTTATATAATACGCACCGGTAAATTGTATGAACCCACCCAATATATGCTGACCCCGTTGATATAAACCTTTTTTAGGTAAATAGTCTTTTGACGTGACAGATTTCTACTCTTGTTCTAGAAGTCTGTGTTTTGATGCATGTACAAAGAAAGAAGGTTTCATTCGATAGGGTTGCAGTACTAGAGTCCTAGTTGTATACATTGGTTTTATCAAACGGTTGTTATTATATCGCTTTTACGTTTGATAGAATCGTATGACTTGTATAGTTTTGAACTGCGCTTTAACCGTTTATTTTGGTGCAAAACGGGGCTATGCCCGATATATGGCATCACATTGTAAGACCCTTGTTTCTATGCATTGTTTTCAGATAATAGTTTGATGTTTGTAATCGTATCGCTTAAAAAGGTTTTCTGAAAACGTTTTATGTATGATCATATGTTTGTTTAGAAACAAAAAGTTTATGGTGGTTTTAGGATTGCTACGGGTTTTGGAGTTATCACTCCCATTCCCTAGCGACCGAGGTACTAGGCTTTGAGTGATGCTACTCCATATAAGATGCTCTAGGTATTGTAGTTTAATGCCAGTTAATGAGATCGGCTATGAGCATCGAGGCTGGTATAAGGGACTCCTAAAGTGTAAAATGAGAAGAGAAATCTAATGCAATGCAGCATGTGCATATATGTCATGTAAATAAGTGTAATCGATACGACGCAAGTTGTGTAGTTGTGCATGGAAACAATTTTTGAAAACACTTTTGAAAACATTTTAGTTTCATAATGTTTAAAAATAGTTTGATCATCTTTACTGGAGTCGCCAGTGAGAGCGGAGCAGGGTTCGGGGGCCGCTCGCCCAGACTTATGGCTGACTTCGGATCTGAAAACGTTTTGAAATATGGAGTCGCCACCTATCTCAAATAGGAAATGTCTTTTATACCGACTCGGTAGATCTCTTATACTTATGGGCGAGACCAGCTTACATCAGACCAAAAGACCAGGTTCGTGGACACTACCAAAATTCTTGTACTTCGCTTATCGATTGCAACGTATTTATAGTACATATCTGGTTATCTCATCTTAATCATACATGCAGTCCATATGATAATGCGTTGGAAATGTAAACAAGACTAGAAAGCTGGTAAAGGAAAGCGATAAAGCATGTGAGACATGCATATGACTCGATTGGACTAGCACGTAGCAAATACTCCTAAGCAAGCACCTAATCCTGGGGGTTTTATCATATAGCAGACAAAGGTGGGTCTTAGTCATTTTGCACGCACAAACTGAAACCAGATGTTATGTGAGATTGATTTTAATTTATTCATCTTGAATGCATATATAACCACTAGTTACAATTTCACGGCAGTCCTAAAATTTCTAGGTAGCTTGCAGGACTTCCTGGATTTATAGCTAATTTAACGTGGTTAAGTTATCAAGCCTGTTAATATTGGATCTGGACATGCTTTGAAAATCACATAAACACTAAAAACATAAACAAGCGCACTTGATATACATACTGGGTTAGAAATACTTTTTAACCATTTAGAATCGGAGTTTTTGGCACTCGTCTATCGTCTGACTGACTTTGTGAACATAATTTGGAATTAGTTAGAACACAGAAGTACTTTGTCTCGTCGAGACGCATCATCAATCAAAACACATATGGATTCCGAGCTGAAACAAACTCAGAATTGTTTCTGAAACTTTGCATTCTCTAGCGGGCTTTGACTTCATGATCTGTTTGGCTTAGCAGGTTACAAAAATGGATATTAAGACCAAAATATATTGGTTATGGTCCATTTCAACATAGAAAATAAAACTAAAACTAATTACAAAATTGTGTCCTCAAACTGGCCCAATTCCGAGCTTAAACAAGTCCGAAAACACGAAAACAAGTTCTGGATCTGCTCAACAAGATATGGGAGTGTCTGGTGGCGAAGAACAATGGCTCCATATGTAGTGATGGTGGCGCTAGTGTGAGAGACAGCGGCGCCAGGTAATAGTTGCGGCGACACTGTTTCGGCTGGTTCGCGGCAGTTCATCGTTTGGTTCTGTTTTCATGCAAAAAACGACATAAAAACGAGCAAGAACATGTAGGGAAAGCTGGTGAAATAAACATATTCAAAATACACACTCAAAAGTAGTAAAAATACATCTTAAACATGTTTCTAAGATGCAGATCATGGCAAGAACATAACTACAAAAAATATGTCAGTTTATGGCTAAACGTGCAGTTTTAATGGTGGAATTTAACAGATATGATACATGATGATTAAAACAGATTAAAACACCCTGTAATCATGTTTCAAAGTCAGATATCACTGTAAATCTAACATATGATGCAAAAACTAAAGACAATGATCGGGTCCTCAAAATTATTGTTCCGAGTCCTTAGCTTGTTTTCGGGCAATCAGGATGTAGAATACAGCTTTGGATTGGTGTGCAGGAGTGCGTTCTTGACTAATTGAAGCGTAGAAGTTTGTTTTCTTGACTGAAATTGAGTGCGGTGTGTGTATGTGGGATAGGGTGGTTCGGACAACACTTAGTATTTTTAGGGTTTATATATTATTTCATACGTACTAGTGCAACACTTGGTCATTTAATTAAGGTTGCATTTATAGAGGTTAATTAAGGTTTAGGGTTTCTTAGAGTCTAAGATAGATTAGGATTGTGCAAGCGAGTGTTTAGATTAGGTTGAATGTCTTTCCTAAATATGCAATTAGTTAAATTCATATTTACTAATATATGGCATACAAAAAGTGGTTATAAGGTTGTTTTGGTGCTTGAAAGCATTGAAAAGGACTTCAAGGGCTACAAGATTAGGTATGGTCAATTTAGTCCATCAAACTTGTAAATTGGCCCATAAATTTTAAAGGCATTGCAATTAGTCCAATTTCTCAGACCTAGATCACAATCCCTTTGAACTTCTATAAGCTATTTTTGAATAATTACGTTTCAATCGTTCAAGTTTCTCACTATGCACTGATCTAGCTCGTTTAAATTCAAATAGGTGGACCACTAGCTCATCACCTGGACGAATCTCTTTGGAAATCATCATTATGCGCTTCAGTCCCTTGTCACTTTTTTTTACCTTTCCAAAAAATAAGTGTATGTATACGTCATTTTCCGTTAGTCAAATGAGCAAATTGTTGTTGTTGTTTAAGTCGGTGATAATTTTGAAAATATTTAAAAGGAAGTGATTTTATAAAAACTTTTAAAGGTAATTGTGAGCGGAGCGGGGTTCGGGGGCCGCTCGCCCAGGCTTATGGCTCACTTCTTTTATCTGGAAATGGTTTGAAAAATAGAGTCGCCACCTAGTTTAACTAGGAAATTCCTTTTATACCGACTAGATAACCTTACTCGCTTATGGGTAAGATTATCGTGCATTAGACCAAAAGACCGGGTTTGTGGACATCCCCGAGACTCGTGTGCTCGGCTTATTGGTTACTGGCTTTATTTACTGCACATATTTGTTTTATTCTCATCTCAACATTCGATAGCAGTGTACATGATATAGCACTGGAAATAAACAAGTCTGAAAAGCAGAAAACACATTTGACGCGCATATGACTCGATCAGAACTGGTCATGCAAAGTAAGTAACATGTACTCCTAAGATACATCTAAACATGGCGGTTTCTAACAAATAACAGGATTCTGGCTGGTCTGGATTGGTTACATGCACATAGCCTAATTAGGAGTCTAAGTTTGATTGTTTTTATGAGGTGATCTTGAATGACTTATACAACCGTTTAATACGTTTTCATATTAATCCTAAGATGTCTAAGTGACTGGATGGAATTGATTTGATTAGCTAATTTTAACGTGGTTAGTCCTTCAGCCTATTAATATTAGATTTGGCATGCTTTCAAAAGCGATAAACAATGTCGACATGCTCACGGGCAGTTGGTATGCATACAAGGTGAGGAATAATTTTAAACCTCGTTGACTTTTTGAGTACCTTGCACTCGCGTGGGTTTGAGCGTCGGTATGGTCAGAACTAGCTCTCTGTCAAAGCATAGGATTTGTCCGTCTCATTGATACGGTTCTATCGGTTTGAACTACGATTGATCTCAATCTCTAGTGAGCCCGGAATCCGGTTAGGAAGTTAATGGGTTTGCGGGCCTGGGCCCATGGGCGCGGTTTATACTTTATGTTATATTCTTGGGCTTATGGGCCCGATTTACAGTGGGTCTGAACCGTTAAAGTGCATAAATTAAAGTAAATTTAGACATCTACGTCTAGGTTCGAACCATGCCTGATTCTGAGCCCGAACTAGACCGAAAACGCATCTAGCAGTTTGGATCGGAGTTTGGAAGATCTGGGAATCAAGTTATGGGAATCTAGGCACGAAGAACACGATGCTGGTGTGACTGCCCACGCCTGAAATCTAGGGTGGCGGCGTCGTCGGCTATTATGGCGACGGCGAAGGCGGGCATCAAGGACATCATCTCATTTTTAGCTTTGTTTTTACTTATTTTAGCTTCGTTTTTAGTGCAAAAATAGTCAAAACACATTAAAAGAACAAGGAAAACATCTATAATAATCTGGAAGTGTTTAAAAGCGAATTAAGACATAAAAAACGTGGATTTACAACAGCTTTAAGTGTTTATTTTTCATGGCAGTTTAACTCAAAAACGACATAAACATGCATTCTAGGTGTTCTAAACTACTGGGTTTCTGGATTTAAGCTTGTAAAACTTATTAATTCAGCCATTAACATGCCTTTTGATTTAATGCTAAGAAATTTATTAAAAACATTGAATTAAGATAATATGGCAATTTCATGGAAAAAGTGTTAATTAATCTAAACATGCAATCCTAAGCTCTCAAATTCAAATAGCATGAATATGACATCATAAAAACCAATAAAAAGAGGGTCCTCATAATTATTGTCTGAGTCCTTGGCTCGTTTGCTGGCGAATTGGATACAGAATCCAACTTCGAGTCTGTGTTGGGCTTTGTTCTTGGAGAATCAAAGTGTATTTAGGTGTTTTAAGACTGGAATTAAATGCGATTTTGTGTGTGAGAGGGTGAGGCTAACTTAGGGTTTGCTAAGGGGAGCGAATTTTCCAGGGTTTGATTTTCTATCTCTGGTCCGACCCTTGACTCAGATGTCTTAAGGCTGTTTATATAGAGGTCAATTAGGGTTTAGGTCAAGGTTAAGTCTAAAAACTGTTTTGCCTAGTTAGAAATTGATTTGAGGTTGAATAAGTGTTATGTGATAAGTGTTTTAGGATTAGGATTAGCTATTAATTATTTACCTTAAAATTTTACTTCTAATTTTTGGATTTGGACTTGCTAGCTAATTAAAAAGGTGCTAAAAGTCAATTTTGGTGCCTAACAGTGTCAGAAAGACTACAAAGACCCTAGGGGTGTTGGTATGGTCAATTTTAGTCCGTAAAACTTGCAAATGGGCCCATAAACTTCTAATATATTGCATTTAGTCCAATTTCTGGACTTGCACTACATTCTCTTTGGATTTTGTTATAGGCTATTTGCGGCTAATTACATTTTAAGTCTCCAAGTTTGAAGCTATGCACTGTAATACCCCGTATTTTTTCCAATTAGTTTCGCTAGACTTTATTGGATTCGTTTGAGTTGTTTGACTACTTGGAATCTTGGTTTGAGGGTTCAATACTTTTTATATGTTATTTTTAGATGTTTTGGGTGTGGCTTCAGGTTTCAGAGCGATTCCGATCTCAATTTAAAAAATTTAATTTTTGGTTGGCAGTAGCTTTTTCGCGGGCGCGACAAGCTTAAGTCGTGGGCGCGACTTGTGTGTCTCGGGCGCGATATGTCTGTCGTGGGCGCGTCGCGACACTATGCAGTTCAGTATGTTTCTATAAATAGCACCTTATTTCGACCTAAACACTTTTCTCTCATTTCTGAAAACCATATTTCAGCTGGAACACATAGATTATCATTTCCTCAGTAATCCTTGTCCTAAATTGATCATTGATAAGTCTTTTCATCATTTCTTTGTGGTGTAATCATTAGTTTTTCATTCCTATCGTTGTAGATTCAATAGGTCCTTGTTATCTATGTTTGTATGCTGATTTGGTTGATTAACTTCCGGATTTTAATCACTTTGGCTAATGAAAAGGTATGTGTCCTTTTCCCTTGAAATTGCGTAGAGATTGTTAGGTTGTGGTTTGGATCTATACATTGGGTGGTTGTGTGTTTCAAATTCTGTTTTATCATGATTTAAAAATCTAGAAATGCTTGTTATGTGCTGCATTTGGCTTATTTTTGTTGTCTATACATAGGGTGTTTAGAAGCATGATTCGATTCAAATAATTTGGCTTGTTGTAGTGTGTTCTATTTTATTTTTTTGTATGTTTTTGGTGGCTGGAAATATTATACCTAGGGCTATCTTGATGTATTATGATGGATACTTTGGGTGTTCAATTGTTTAGTTGCTAAATGGTAGATTTATGGAGTTGCTATGCTATTTTCTAAATTGTATACATGTGTTACATGTCAAAAATGATATGGCTTCCTATGGAATATTTTAGGGCTGATTTAATTTATTTAAATATGTTGGATTGTTTGGATTTGATTTGTAATCGTTTGGAAAAATTGTGTATAAGCTATGTTAGGTTTTGCTATGGTTTTGTTGGCTAAGTAAATGGTTAATTCAGATATGAGTTTAATTGTTTGAAAACAATTAAAATCATATTTGATTTTCATTCTAGGTGATTTATTCATATTGTATATACTTTGGGTGAGATTGCCAAGTGTTGGCAAATTATTTGACTTTTTTTTGCTAGTGAATTTTGGTTGGGATAAGCTTATATTGAGTTGTTTGTTTTCAAATAAACTTAGTTTTGACAAAAGGATTTGGTTTTACTATGGATTATACCTTGGTATACGTTCGGGTCAGGTTAGACTTGTGTCGCCCGACATGTTGTGTTGAGCTCATTATGTGACTTTTAGCTAACACACTACTTTTGAAAATTCAATTAGTTTTAAATGATAATTTAAGTTATATAAGAACTTCGGATTGAATTTCAAAAGAAAGAACTCATCTAAGCTTAATTTGTTGTTTGGTTTGTAAGGAACTATACTTTACTTTGGTTTGTACATTGGTTGTGAATTGAGATGCTAGTCCTATGTGGTGTATAGTATTCTTATAGTTAGGGGCTGTATGGATTTTCATTTGTGCCTTGTATTTAAATTCGTCGTCTGCTCGTGCGTCGGAGTCTATGCAGGGTTAATTGCTTGCCAGGATTTATCACGTGGTTTCACAAGCAGTGAGTTTGTAGTGCTATTTACCGCTTTATTAAGTACGCATTATATATTAGTATCATAAATGTTTTGGAACTGTTTTAAACGATTTTGGATCTGGATTGAAAGGAGCCACTTGATAGGCTTGTATCGAGATTGTGTGCACCAGTAAGTATTTTGTGATTGGCTGACTAATGTATGGCCTACTTTGAGATTGATGAGGATTTATTCCCATCTACTTTGGATTATACTTTGAGTTTTCGTTTCAATATTGTTAATTCCATAATCTTTTATACATACATACATACATACATATATATATATATATATATATATATATACATATGTATGTATGTATGTATGTATGTATATATATATATACATATGTATGTATGTATGTATATATGTATGTATATGTATATATATATATGTATGTATATATATATGTATATATGTATGTATGCATGTATGTATATATACATACATACGTACATACATATATACATACCTTTATATATATATATATATAGGTTTTTAACTAAATAAATGTAAATTGTATTATGAAGTCATCTCAGTATATCTCACCCCGTTGTTTTCCTAATTTTCCAGGTTTATGATTTGAGGGTGTTGGTCGATCTCCTATTTTCTTGATTTCTCTCGGAGGTTGTTTTAGTAAAACTAGTCAACTGTTTTATTCTCTTAGACCGTAAGAGATCTAGTTAGTCTTTATTGTTTATTTATACTTTGGTTTGTCAGTTTGTCCGACTGTTTATTTATGTTGTTTGCATGTTATACCTTGATTTCTATTATATTTATATATAAGGCATGCTTTTGAAGTCTCGGGTTTGATAGAGCATTTTATTATATAGTTGTTTATATAAAGTGTTAGACTTAGGTTGGAGTCTCGGTTGCCCCTGAGCAGTGGATTTCTTACAGGTTCATATGCTGTATGGTTATCCGTGAGGTTAGATACAGGTTTCGGTACAACCATACCCATACCCTAGTGCCGGTCGTGATCCGTGAATTTGGATCGTGACAAAGTTGGTATCACACCTTTGGTTTCAAACCAAGGTCATTTTGCATGTTATGTGTTTACTGCTTTAAGGCATGTTATATGTTGTTGTGTCATAGGATCTACTGCGGAATTAGGATTAAAGTCTTGTCTTTTGAAACGTCATCTTTTGTTTTCAAAACATTCTACATTCACCTATAAGAATGTTACATGTCGGTTTTTTGTGTTACTAATGTTTTACTTTTGAATGTTTATTGTTTATACATTGGGTGTTATGTTGGTTGTTCTCGTAAAAAAAATGTATGCTATTGTGCCTTATTTTATGTGTACTCTGGGTGTTGCCTTGTTGGCTATATTTTGAGGTTTGTTTGTATCATTCTTAGGGATGGATTCTTGTGCGCATGCTGCAGCTCAGCCGAATGCTGATGGTGATGACGCAATGTCGATTGAGGTTGACCAAAATGAACCGAAGGTTCAAACTGGTAGAGGTTTGGCTGGCAGAGGCAAGGCTGGTAAAGGTTGAGGTAGAGGCAGAGGCCGCGGTGGTGCAGGTGCCCCAGCACTAGCCGCCTTTAGATTCGTTTGATTTCACTATGTTTATGGCTGGGATCGCTACACTTCAGAACAATCAGGTGCAACTACAGGCGGGTCAGGTCGCCATGCAGAATTAATATGCTATGCTAGGGTAGCTCGTGCAACAGCAAGTACAACAGGCTGGTGGTGGTGCAGCTGGTGGATTCGGATCCACTGATAAGGATCTGGTGTTGGCTGATATGAGGCTGAAGCCGACTGAGTTTGATGAGAGGTAGACAATCGTTCTTGTGGATATGTCTTTGAGAGGTCCTGGTAAGGATTGGTTTTGCAGAGTCATTCGTTCTATGATGATTACTGCTACTTGGGCAGATTTTATGGCACGATTCAGAGAGTTCTTCTTACTGTTTTCGGTGACAAAGGGTCACAAGGATAATTTACTCACTTGGGCTAGATGCGATAGGTCAGTACAGGAGTACACGACAGAATATGTGCGGTTGAGTAGACGCGACAGAGTAGACGCGATAAATCGTTCTTGCAGATAGATCTGATGAGGGTAAACGACCGGTATGTGAAGGGTTTAGGCCCTAAATTTGTTGGTCTCCTAACCGAGACGCATAGAGATTTTACAAGTGTTGTGGACAGTGCTCATCGTCTTAAGAGTATTTTGCTTCATTTTAGGGAGATCTTTGAGACTAGGAAGACTGACACTGTTGTTCCTAGTGGTGGACATCAGAATAGTAGCTGCAGCTATTAGTCAAGATCTTTGCAGTACAAGAGCAAGAAGAGCAATGATCGGAAAGGGTATCAGCATTACTCGCATAGTTCTGGTCATATTGGTAGTAGCCGTGCTTCTGGGCGCGGTAATAGTGGAGCTTATAGGATTCCATTTTGTTAAAACTGCATTCGTAAACACTTTGGAGTGCGCTTGGCAACACCGGGTAGTTGCTATGTGTGTGGCCAACCCCGTCACTTTTCTAGGAAGTGTTCAGCATCTGGGTAGCATATGTCTTCGGCTAGTGTTGCTCAGCCATCTTTTTAGCAGCAGAGGTCTGCATTTACTCTTTCGGTAGGGTATTCTCAACCTGCTGCTTCTTTTGGTGGCCAGCGGGGCCAGGGTTCAAGAGGTCGAGGTTTTTGTCGCCGTAATAACGGTAGTCGTGGTTCTGGTAGTTTCAGTTTAGTTCAGACACCACAACAGCAGGGTCAGGGTAAGGCTATAGTTTTTTTCCTTGACTCCTCAGGATGCTCGTGCATCCAATGCCATGCTGCAAGGTACTATCCTGATCGCTTTCGTAGATTCTTTGGCGTTATTTGATGGTGGTGCAACCTATTCTTTTATATCTTCGAGTTTTGCTGCTAAATTGGGTGTAACACCATCTATATTGATTAATCCTTTATCTGTCTCTACGCCTTTGTTTTATAGTGTTGTATTAGACATTGTGTATTATTCAGTGGTTATTTATGGTAGGGATCTTTGTGCTGATTTGATTGTGCTTGACGTTCTTTCTTTTAATGTCATCTTGAGGATGGACTGGCTTTCACGCCATTATGCTTCAATCGACTGTCGAGATAAGTCGGTTGTGTTTGGGATTCCTGGTGATTTGCCATTTTCTTTCTGAGGGGAGAAGGTGGAGACACCTAAGAATCTAAAATATGCGATCAAGGCCAAGCGTATGTTGGGCAAAGGTTGCCAAGGGTTCTTAGCAGTGGTTCATGATGTGGATGCGAATGTTGGTTTTATGAACAATGTTCCGATAGTGAATAAGTTCACAAATGTTTTTCCAGAGGAGTTACCTGGATTACCACCTGATCGTGACATCGAGTTCTGTATCGATGTTGTTTTTGGAACAGCTCCTATTTCGATACCTCTGTATCAGATGGCTCATGCCAAGCTTAAAGAGTTAAAGGAACAGTTACAAGAGTTGCTGGACAGTGGTTTCATCAGACCGAGTACTCTTCGTGAGGTGCTCCTGTTCTGTTTGTCAAGAAGAAGGATAGTTCCGTTCAGCTGTGTATTGACTACAGGAAGTTGAACAAATTACCGTCAAGAACATATATCCTCTTCCTCGCATCGATGATTTGTTCAGCCAGTTGCAGGGTGAAAAATATTTTTATAAGATTGACTTGAAATTTGGGTATCATCAATTTCAGATTCCGGATGTCGATGTGCCAAAGACTGCCTTCATAACGCGTTATGGGCATTTTGATTTTCTGGTCATGTCGTTTGGGTTGACTAGCGTACCACCAGCGTTTATGGATATGATGAATCGGGTTTTCAAGTCGTTTCTGGATCAGTTTGTTATCGTATTCATTGATGACATTTTGATGTACTCTCAAAATGAGGAAGAGCATGCTTACCATTTGAGGACTGTACTACAGACGTTGCGAGAGCACCAGTTGTATGCCAAGTTCTCCACATGTTAGTTTTGGTTGGATCAGTTTACCTTTCTAGGGCACGTTGTGTCGAAAGATGGGATCAAGGTTGATCTGAAAAAGATTGAGGCAATTACGGATTGGCAGAGGGTGGGGTTTGTTACCGAGATCAGAAGTTTTCTTGGGTTAGATGTCTACTATCGTCTGTTAGTGCAGGATTTCTCCCGAATATCTACACCATTGAATAAACTGACACAGAAGAGTGTTAAGTTTGAATGGACTGAGAAGTGCGAAGCGAGCTTTGAGAAGCTCAAGTAGATTTTAACTACAACTCCTGTGTTGGCTTTGTCGTCTGGCATTGAGGGGTTCATTGTGTATTGTGATTCTTCTCGTATTGGTTTGAGTTGCGTTTTGATGCAACATGGTAAGGTGATTGCCTATGCTTATCGTCAACTAAAGAAGCATGAGGTAAATTATCCTACACATGATCTGGAGTTAGGAGCTGTGGTTTTTGCTCTGAAAATTTGGAGGCACTATTTGTACGGTGCGACTTGTGAGGTCTTTACTGATCATAAGAGTCTGGAGTACATCTTTGATCAACGTGAGTTGAATATGAGACAACGGAGATGGTTGGAGTTGCTAAAGGACTACAATTGTACCATTCAGTACCATCCGCACAAGGCTAATGTGGTAGCCGATTCTTTGAGTCGAAAGTCTACGGGCAGTTTGGCTCATAGATCTGAGGTTGGGCGGAGACCCATGGTCCGCGAGTGGCATAGTTTGTTGGCTTCAGGTTTTTGTTTTCAGGTTTCTCAGGGTGTCAGTTTGTTAGCACATTTGCAAGTGCAACCGTTTTTTATTGGTAGGATTAAAGTTTTACAAGCCGAGGATTAAGAATTGAAACAGATTATGGATAAGGTCCATTTAGATGGGAATTTCGAGTTTGTGTTTGTAGATGGGGTTCTCAGGTATGGTTCTAGATTGTATGTTCTGGATTTAGATGGTTTGAGAGACCAGATTCTGGAGGAAGCGCAGAAATCAGCTTATAGTGTTCATCCGGGTTCCACCAAGATGTATCATGATCTCAAGGGTAAGTACTGGTGGAGCGGAACGAAAAAAGGATGTTGCAGAGTTTGTGTCTGACTTGCCAATAGGTGAAGTTGGAGCACTAGAGACCATTTGGCTATCTGCAACCGCTACCTATTCCAGAGTGGAAATGGGAGTAGATTGCTATGGATTTTGTGGTTAGTTTACCACGTACCCGGCAAGGATATGATTCGATTTGGGTGATTGTTTACCGTTTGACCAAGTCAGCTCACTTCTTCCCGATCAAGGTTACTTATTCAGCTTCGAGGTTTGCATAGTTGTACATCGACCGAATTGTTAGCCTCCATGGTGTACTAGTGTCGATTGTTTCGGATAGAGGTTCAGTTTTCACCTTTAGGTTCTGGAAATCTTTGTAGGAATCTTTGGGTTAGAGGTTAGATTTCAGTAGTGCTTTTCATCCTCAAACTAACGGTCATTCTGAGAGGACTATTAATCTTTGGAGGATATGCTCGGGATGTGTGTGCTTGATTTTCAAGGTAGTTGGGATGATCAATTTCCTTTGATTGAGTTTTCGCATAACAACAGTTATCACACTAGTATCGAGATGGCACCTTATGAGGCTTTATATGGGCGTAAGTGTCGATCTCCTGTTTGTGGGGAAGAGGTCGGCGAGCGTAAACTTTCAGGAGCAGAAATCATCCAAATTACCTCTGAGAAGGTATCTTTGATCAAGGATAGGTTGGAGACTGCTTTTAGTCGGCACAAGAGTTATGATGATCATAAGTAGAAGGATTTTGAGTTTCAAGTTGGGGACTTTTGTGTTTCTTCGTGTTTCGCCTATGAAAGATGTTGTTCGTTTTGGTGTTAAGGGGAAGTTAGCTACGAGATATGTTGAGCCGTATGAGATTATAGAGAGAGTTGGAGCAGTGGATTATTGTTTTGCTTTGCCACCAGACATGTCGTTGGTTCATACAGTGTTCCATGTTTCAATGTTGCGGAAGAGCATTTCCGATCCTTCTCACGTGATTATACCACAGAGTGTTGAGATTGACCAAGAGTTATCATATGAGGAACATCCTGTTGAGATTTTCGATACGCAGGTTCATAAGTTACGGAACAAGGAAATTTCGTTGGTCGAAATTATGTGGCGAAATCATTCTGTTGAGGATTGCACTTAGGAGATGGAGTCTAATATGCAGAATCGTTATCCATTCCTCATTCCTTGAGGTATGTTGGATTTGATGTTATTCGTGTTTTATATTTCTATGGTTGTACGTTGGGTTTATGATCATGTGTTGTTTTTGTATGATTATGTGTTTTTGGGTGCTTGGGTTGTTTTGTGTTAAAATCGAGGACAATTTTGTTTTTAAGTTGGGGAGAATGTAATACCCCGTATATTTTCCAACTAGTTCTGTTAGACTTTCCGAAATACTTTGGGTACGTTTGAGTTGGTTTGACTACTTGGAATCTTGGTTTGAGGGTTCAATACCTTTTATATGTTGTTTTTAGATGTTTTAGTTGTGGCTTCGGGTATTAAAGCGATTCCGAGCTCAATTTCAAAAATTTAATTATTAGTTGGCTGTAGCTTTTCGCGGGCGCGACTTGTGTGTCTCAGACGCGATATGTGCGTCGCGGGCGCGATGCGACATTGTGTAGTTCGCTATTTTTCTATAAATAGCACCTTATTATGGATCTGGATTGTAACGAGCCACTCGATAGACTTTTATCGAGACTGTGTGCACCGATAAGTACTTTGGGATTGACTGACTAATGTCTGGCCTACTTTGAAATTGGTGAGAATTTGTTTCCATCTACTTTGGATTATACTTTGAGTTTTCATTTCAATACTATTATTCCATAATCTTATATATATATATATATATATATATATATATATATATATATATATATATATATATATATTAGTATAAAAGGATTTAAGGTTTTAAAGGTTTTTACCTTAATTAATGCAAATAGTAGTATGAACTCATCTCAGTATATCTGACTCCGTTGTTTTCACAATTTCCAAGTTTTTGATTTGAGGGTGTTGTTCGATCTCTGATTTTCTTGATTTCCCCCTGAGGTTATTGTCTTAGTAAAACTAGTCAATTGTTCTATTCTCTTAGACTGCAGTAGAACTAGTTAGTCTTTATTGTTTTTTTATACTTTAGTTGTCGATTTGTCCGACTGTTTATTTATGTTGTTGGCATGTTATACCTTGAATTCTATTATATTTATATGTAAGGCATGTTTTTGGAGTCTCGGGTTTGAGCCGAGCATTTTATTATATAGTTATTTATATAAATTGTTAGACTTTGGTTTGAGTCTCGGTTCCCCCCTAGCAGTGGTTTTCCTGCAAGTTTATCTGCAGTATGGTTATCCGCGAGGCTAGTTACGAGTTTTGGTATAACCATACCCATACCCTAGCGCCGGTCGCGATCCGTGAATTCGGATCGTGACATGCACAAATTACGCTTGCTTAGATTCCAGCAAGCAAATCGATAGCTCGTCACTCTGACAAATTTCTCTGAAAATCATTATTGGACGCTTCACTCCCCTATCACTTTTTACCAGTTCATAAAATAGTTGTCTACAATCATGATTAAAGAAGAAATTGCACTCTATATTTTTTTTTATAAAAATATATGTTAGTGACTCAAAAAAGGTTTAGAGCAAAAAACCCTTTATTTGTTGTTAAACTTTACATTTATACCTCAAGACATGTTTAATCCTACTTTACCCCTTATTAAGGTGGCGTTTGGACCAAAAATGGTCTGACCGGTCGGGGATGGTTCTGACTAGGTGGAGGATGGTGGTCGGACCAGTCGGCGGTCAACGGTGGTCGGCCGGTCAACGAAGGTCAATCGAGGTTGTCAACCGATCAATAGAGATGGTCAGCCGGTCAACCACAATGATCATATTTTAAAATAATTAAATAAAATTATAAGGTTTAAAAATTTGAAGATTTATGTAACCATTAATCAACTCGTTTTTAACTTTAGATTTTAAATTTCGACTTTTAGTGAAATTTAAATTTTAAATATAAATTTACTAGTTTATCATGTGTTTTTGTAACCATTAATCGACTCATTGTCAACCTTAGAATATGCATAAATAGTGTTCATGTAAGCATGAATTAATTCATTGCCAACTTTAAATTTTAGATATACATTTATTAGTTTATTATGCTTTTTAGTAACCATGAATACCCATTATCAACTTTAAATTTTAAATATACATTTTACTTGTTAATCATTTATTTTTGTAACCATGAATCCATTAATTGTCAACTTTATATTTTTAATAAATATTTATTAGTTACATGAATATATAACCACGAGTCACTTTTTATCAACTTTATATTTTAACTATATATTTATTAGTTTATCATGTGTTTTTTAAACATGAAACAACTTATCTCAATTTTAGTTTTTCAAACACATTTACTAATTTATCGTGTTTTTTATAGTCATAAATTGAATTATTGTGTACTCTATAATATACAGTATATTAGTTTTTTTATGTGTTTATGTAATCCTAAATAAGCTTATTGTTAAGTCGCTATAAAATCTAGATTTCATAGCTTCATAAACCTAAAGAAATATTTCTTGAATAAAGTAATCATAGTAGAATATATATTTTTTTGTTCATATTAAATAGTTTTATTATCTTTGATGAAATTTATTTATTTAAATATTAGATATTTTAATTTGTTATCAATCCCATATAAACTTGAAATCAAATTAAATTCAAATTTTGTATGTAAAATGTCAATACATAATCATATACATTGTATCATTGTAAAACGCCAAATATTAATTTATAATATTATGAAAATAAGTTTAATGTAAACACAGTATTAACTAAATGTTAACTTAATATAAACTTCATGTAAATTTAATATAAAATTCATGTAAACTCAATATAAACTTCATGTAAACTTAATGCGAACTTTATATAAACTTAATGTAAACTACATTTTTAACTAGTTGATTATAAATTTGAAAATAAATTTACATTATTTAAAGAAATTTATTTAAAATTTATGACACAAAAAAAGAAACATAATATATATGAAAATAATTGACATTTTGCTACAAGTAAACTTAATGTAAAGTCGGTATAAAGGTGTAAATATATCTTGATATATGGTGAAAGCTAGCAACACTAAACATTTTCCTTGGTTGGAAAACACATAAACATGGAGAGGTCATGGGTTCAAGTTCTAAAAGGAGCAAAATATTTGTTTTAATTTCTATTTTAAAATTTGACTTAAGTTTACCAGCGGTCAACATTGATCATCGGTCAATAGTCCTTGACCGCCACCCAGGGAGGTTGGTGGTAGGTCGTCGGAGGTGGTGACCAGCGTCCGGCTAGCGCTGGTGGTAGTGGTTCGGTCAAATCAAAAAGCACATTTTTCACATGTCAACATCTTATATACTCAAATAAAGACTAATGAGACGTTGACACATAAAAAATAATATTGTCCTTTTTTCAAAAACAATATGCTTATTTTGAGGTATTAGGGTATAAATATAAACGTTTAGAGTTTTTGTCCAAAAATAATTATGACTCCGAAATGGAAACTGGTTCTTATTTTAGGGAATTTGTGTACTCAGTCCTAATTTCATATTAAATCACTAATTATATATATTTTTATTTTAATCATGGGCTGAGTACACAAATAACCTAAAATAAGGCCCACTTTTCATTTATCCCCACACATTTTATTTTTGCAAAAATTTCTCATAAAAATTTAAATGTTTACATTTATACATCAATATCTTAAAATAAGCATATTTTAGCAAAAAATAAACAATACTATCCATTATATGAGTCAACATGTCATTGGTCTTTATTTCGGCCAATAAAATGTTGACACGTAGAAAATGTGCTTTTTGGTTTGACTAAACCACCGACCACCTTCAGACCACCTGTCACGACCCGAAATCTCGAGCCGCGACCGGCGCTAGGGAATGGGAATTGTAGTTCCGAAACCCGTAGCAAGCCTGAAATTCACTAAAACTTTTTCGCAAATAAACAATCATACAATGACTTTACAAACGCAGCATTTAAACAAAGATACATTTATATGCACTGGTAAAACCATACAACGTGCTCGGACTTATCGTTTCTGTATCATGTACGTACTAGCCGGGCATAAACCACTATGTCGAAATTACATCACAGACAGCAACTATAAACCATATAAAACTAGCCGGGCATAAACCACCGTGGTAGAATATATAACTATCGTAGCCAGACCAACATGTACACAACAGACAGCAACTATAAACCATATAAAACTTCACTGATGTAATAGGCCACGAAACTGGTCAGACATCACACTACTACAGCATCTATGGAAGTCGGGATTATATATAGCCAAAGGATCTTCCGGTTAAAAACGGACTTCTAGCCACGTGTAGAATCTAGGTACCTGAAAAACACACTATTGGGGGTTCAGCTATTAAGTTGAGTGAGTTATACTTTACTTACCATATTATCAAAATAAGCATCGCATTTAAAACATTTTTAAAGTACATATACAATCATATTTTCAAACAATTCCAACATATACAATCACAGCGACTGCAAACAATTCACTTGTGACAAGTATTTGATCCGAACAAAACCTTAATCTTAAACTCCTTAACCTCTCCTAATCTGTATCATATTCGAATCAAATCATTTTAATCCAAGTGGTACGGTTCCGAGATAGTTCGACCGAGTTACCGCTACCACGTGGCATAGTTCCGAGATAGTTCAACCGAGTTACTCATGCCACTACTTAATCTCAAGGTGTGAGTCCCGAGATAGTTCAACCGAATTACTCACTATATACAGGTCCCGAGATCACAGATCCACCGAGTTACCTTGTATCTACAAAATTATGATTCTCCTTTCCGATACCCAAACATAATTAGCATATATTGAGCTCATGTCAAAAATTCCAAGTACATACATCTAGACTCTTACAAACACTGGTGATCACACGGCCTATTGACGCCCAATAGGTAGCTCGATCGCATACAAATTCACATTGGCAAAGAATTAACAAGTCATAAACATTGTAATACAATCCATATATCAACAAATCAATACATAAACAACAATTCAAATATTATCCAATCCAATAAGAACAATTCAATCAAATCAAACTAAATAATTTATGCGATGCATTTAATAATAATAACATATATAGTATATATAAATTAGTTTTTAATACGATAATAAGAGTGAGTAAAATATACTCACCGCTTGCTATCCATAATCTTCGATAATAGCTAGCGTTTTCGCGTTCTGTATGTTTCGGGTTCCACTGGTAGTCGCCTCGTCAAGTCCACACAATTTTGATAATAACTCGAATTAATTACAATCTAACTATAATTAATTAATCCAAAACTAGGTTTCTAGCCAACTTCGGCTATTGAAACCGTTTATTTAAAACAGTCCGACATCTAAACAAATTGACATTCTTAAAGTTCAGAACGTCGCCTACAACTTTCATTTAGATCTCGGACTGAGATCAGCACCCGAAGGTGTCGGAATTTGGCCCCGAAGTTAATAACTTAGGGCTGTCCTAAATTTCAAAACTGCTATGCGCGACATAATGTTCTGATTTATTTGAGCCACTTAGAGGCCGAACTAGCAGAAACTTATATTTAGACATTTATAGATGACATCCTTAAGTTTCCGTACCAACAAACGGAACTTCATTTAGAGGTATACAGCTCAAGATATTGCCTAGCAATATGGCTGTTTTGCAGAACAATTTTCTGCAAAACGTCATACTAGTTTACGTAAACTTATTTTGCAACTATAACGTGTCGATACTAATAGGTTAACGAAATCATTTTCTTATATCAATGTAATGCAGTCCTCATAAACAACAATGAACACTTACAATTCTTAGTCCAATGATTAGTTTCAAACTCATTTTACGTTAACACCGATTCTAGCTTTGTAGTGTTACGTTTAAATTCAAATCAAACATGTTCTAGCTTCGTGGGAAGCGGTTCAGCCCCTTCTTCTTGCTACCGAACCTTAACACATACACAACTCTCAAAACTCACAAACAACCCATCACAACTCACCAATTTATCTCATAAACACCAATTATAGCATTTAAATAAATCATCACCATTTTTCTTATCAAAACCGAAATAGAGTTCCAAAACCCTTAAAATAACCTGAGATCTTTACCTTTATATATTTGAACAGGTCATTAGCTATTGGTTTCCACTTTCCGTTTCCGCAAGAATCGCTTAATTCCGATATCAAACGAAGAATCTACAAGATTTTAAAAATCTTGGTATCAAAACTCCATTCTTAAAAGTATAACTCGAAAACAGCTTTATAAACCGAAAACTCTAACCAAAAATTGAGCGTTTTACCTTAAATTGATGGGCTAGGACAATAGAGGATCTCTCCCTCATTCTGTGGCCGCAAGAATCACGCGAATCGGACGAGAAACGAAGCTTGGGTGAGGATTTCAAATTTTCATGGTGAGAGATTCATGGAGAAGATGAACTCTTTCTTCTCTTATTCCAAATTCTGGAAATAATGTTTAAATGAATAATTTTGAATATGCAATACACTTAAATAGGGTGGCAAAATGTCTTCTTAAACCCTTTAAGTTGACACCTCCATACGAGTCACTTTCTAACTTTTCTTTCGTCCAATTTAGTCCATTAATCATTTAACCGTTCGATCTCGACAAATTCCGTATTATTTATATCCAAATAAATAATACTCTTCCGTTATCTTATTATTTTATATTCCGATAATTTATTTCAATAAATTCGGCTATAACGCTCAATTTTCCAATTTGAGCGAAAACGTCCATTTCCGTCACTTTTCTGTACTTATTTTCATTTGACAAATATCAATATCCAAATAATCAATATTATTATCTTAAATACCAATTCCCGTCAATAATTTATTCAAAATATATTTTCTGGGCAATAAAATATTATTTTTCAATTCTTAGGGACTTTAACTTATTTTAAATTCCAACTTTTCTTACGATTTTCTTTAGTCCCGTCACATTATTTTAGGCATTATAAATATTGAAATTTCTTCTTTAAATTTAAATATCAACCTATTTTCATCCTTATTTAAATATTTTCTTATTAAATCCTTCCGATAACTTCTTTTCTAGCCGCTTAATTATTTTAATTCACACATGCTGCCTACTTTAACAACGCTGGACATACGGGGTATTACATTCTTCCCTCTTTATAAAACTTCGTCCTCGAATTTTCCTATAATTGTTTTTCAAGTAAAGATCTTACCATTTCCTTACATTGTTTACTTCATCATCACGATGGCACGTAAATTTGTCACTTCGACTATCGCACATCCTTCGCGTCCTTTTGTATATGTTTCTTATATGTCTTTTCACTATTATTGGATCCTCTTTAATATACTTTGAATATCCATTCTGTCGTTGGCCAATTCCTCACATTTTCTCATTTCTTAGCGTTGATATTCTTCAACGTTTATTCGTCGTTTCTCCGCAATTCCTAGCGAGTCGTATTTGTAGCGTATCATATTTGATACTATCTTAAAACGTCCTTTAAATATCCTTAATTATTAATAAAAATCTTAGTTTAATTAATTCAGAACAATTTATTTGAATAACCTAATATTTTAAGTTATTTTGAGCTTATCCAAAATTGCCCTTCTAGTCAACTCCAGTCCTTGAAATTGCTTATGCTGAGTAGCTCGTTTGTCAAACAAAATTGAAAGTCTTGTAGTCCGTAATGCTATCTTCAATTTTCATTTGAACATTGGGTTCAAAATAGTTCTCAATGATGGCTGAAACTAGCGTTGAAGTCGCTTTCCATATTTAGCTTTTTTGCTGCACTTGACAGCTCTTATAGGCGGCTGTTAAAGCCTATAAACCAAGGTCTAAAAATGTCTTATTCTGAATTAAATTCAGTATTCTTATATTTTAATATCCAATCTACAACTTTTGTCGAGAGTCGAACTTGTTTCGACATCTTCTTGACCTTCAAAATCGTCCTCGAAGTTGGCTTCTAGCCACACTTTTACTCCCTGGTCAATTCATGTTTTGGCTCGTCTTTGAGCTTGAAAAATAACTAATCTAATTGAATAATGTTATGATTAAATTATCCAAATTTAATCTGTGCAATATCCTTTACTTATATCCATTGATTCTGATTAAATATCATCGGGTTTCGGGGTCCGAACTTCGCCCGAAACATAACCTCGTGGGCTAATTTGGAACTCCGTTCTATCGTCACCAATTCCAGTTTACCTTGCCTTGGAAATTCCTTTTAATATCTCCACTTAACGTGCATTTATACTTTTCATATTAAGTATAAGGTTGATCCTTCATCTTATCTCGCACCTTATTCCTTGATATTCGGGTTACCATGTTTGTCTGAACCAAACAATGCGTAACGTATTATCTTATACCCGATTAACATCATTCATTTACTCTTCCTTGTTAATCTCGATTTATTTCTCGATATGTTATGACCACCATGCACTTCTTATTCCAAATTAATGTCTTTCCTTGTCCTTTAGTTGTTTGCGTTCTTTGATATTCACAATGAATTATTATTCCATAATAATTCTATCGATTTCCTTTCGATCGTTTCTCAAATCTTAATCTTAATCCTACCATTTTCTTGTTAGACTGTAATTCTTGATAGCCTCTATCTTTGCATCACATAGACTTTCGAGTTTATCGAAGTCTGATGTCATTTTTCCTTGACGTTCCTCGTGTCTTTCCCATACTCGGTCATGACTATGATTTCCTATCACGTTTTTGATGCGACACTTTAATTAACCATTTACTTACTAATTTAGTCGACTGTTAGATTTATACAATCGTTTGTTTGATATCCTTGTCAAAGTTTGATGGTATATAGGAAATCTTTCCTTTTATGCCAATAGCACACTTCATGGTCCTCTAGTGTTGAATCTTATGAAGTTGAATGCTCTCTATATCGCGTCCATCTTTCATGGCGCAACTCTTATCTCTCAATCTTTTCACTTCAATCGTCCATATCTGATTGGTTACACCTTTACCATTGTTCGATGTAATCATTTCCTTTCCTTATTATGTTTCTCGATTATTTCATCGTTCCTATTCCAATGCTTCTCGATCACTTTATTCATCTCATTCCAATGTACATGTTGTACATGATATTTCTTGGTTCTTACGAACATATGACAATTGATTCGTTTACCATCGTTCGTTGAAGTTATTATCTTCGTCTTATAGTATTTTCCGATCATCTTGTATTTCTTGTTTCGATATTTCCAATATCGACTATCGATAGGATATAAAACTATTCCTCTTTTGAATTTGTCGACGTATTACATTCTGGATCGTGCGTATATCTTGACATCGGACTCTTACTAACATCTAATTTATTAGTAAGGTCGATCTCAGGCTTATGTCGAACTCTTACATTTAACTCTTTTTGTTTGAGGCTATTCCGAATTCATATCCTCTCATCTTACTTCTTTACTCTTCATTAGGTGTCTTTCTGTCAGACTACCTTACTACGATCTGCTCCTTCCTCGTTTGTTCTTATCGAGTACCAGGAGTTATACACGTATTGTTTGATTCTTCTCATCCTTACATGGTCTTTCCCATGGCCCGTATGTTTTTTTTGGGTCTTTTATGTTTTTCTTTTCTTTTCACTATACACTTTCTATGTCTATCCCATCTTATTCCTGGGTAAGTACCAATCATAGGTACCTTATCGATATCATCCACGTCTCGCATCGATAAATCTCTATAATAGTTATTATTATTAGGGCTTCATTCTTATATTGGGGTGCATTTTATCACATACCTTTATTCTTGTTTATCAAGAATCTTTTATCATCATTGTTGCAGGGCTTTACATCTGAGTTTCTTACAAAACAAATACATTTCAAGTATTGTTGGTCGAGCAATCTTTCAAACTTTTCTTTTGATTCAAATACTTTTACTTTAAATTGTTTGAAAATATTAGTACAATTGTAGTTCAGAGTGATGACATCTCTCATCACTAAAGAGTTGCTCGATAAAATCACATTTTCATCGATGTTTAAACAAATATGATGCATGATCTATATTTTTGAAATTCATTTTTTTGTGCATTCCTAACGTGATCATGATATGCCATATGCGATGTTTGAGCACAATTGCACTATTAAAATCATAAAATTTTCTTTCCTTGAAAATAATTGTAAGTCCCTTCAGATTACACAACTTGCGACATTAAAACTTTTCATTATAATTTATTGGGGTTTATTATGATTTTGATATTGGAAATTTTTGTCATCCTTTAACACTCATCTTTATACTTCACCACCTTGATGATATTCTTATCTCACGTAGCCCGTAGGCTCACGAGTCAATCCTTCATTGCATACTTTCTCTGATATCGTTTACCATCCTTGTGGTAATGGAAACGTAATATAGGGGATTACGTTTCACGCCATATATATTACGTATGTTATGTATTTTATGCATTCTTAATTTTACGTATTGTATAAGTAACTATGTTTAGGATAAAGCCTATATGCACGGTTTTCTCAATCTATCTCTATAGGCATTATCCTATTAATACACATTTATATCAATGTATGTCATATCAATCGATCACAAAATAAACAAAACAATACAAACATTTCAATCACATAAACATGTTTGGCACATAAGCATAGAAAGCATTTCGTACTTGTGGGCGTCTCACTGGACTCACCCTTTTCTCGGGTCACAATGCCACATTCGTGTCCTCTGGCGCGTCTAGCACTGCCTCTACCTCTGTGCACAATTGCGGGGTTATGCCAAATACTAGCAGCAGTACTCCTACGGAAGGGAATGTCAGTCTCACATGTCGAAAGAAGAGAGGTGGAATGGAATCGTCATTCCACTCATGATCACTGGCTATTTGACGAGATCTAGCGGATAATGATCCAAAATGCTTAGGTGCATCGTTGTATACTTCAACAAACTTGGATCCTAAACTTTTAATGTACCGACGGTTAACCTCTTCTGATGCTTTCTCTTCAGATGGGTTTTCCTCACTCTCCTAACTAATTTCCATCTCTGGGAAAATGGTCCCACCTCGAGTTACAAAAAATCTTTTAGTGTCTATCATGCACTCGTTCTGACGTATCTCTGATAGTCTGTCAGTATCTACATGAAATCCATTTGATAAATAGGAGGCGCTTCCTCCTCTTCTGATAAAACATGTAGCTGAGCTCCATTTTTGCTCAGATATGCTGAACAAGAACAATACTTAATCATGTGATACTGTCCAAACCACTTTTCCACAATATCCAATAATTTAATATATGATATGCACTATCTACTTAAAGCTTGAATAACTATCTAAGCATATCACATTCACTTAAACACTTAAGCAATCTCACACACACGCGTTCCACTCGGCAATAGGCAGCCTATAATATCAAGAAAATTCAATCAGACACATATAATCAATAAGAGTCGACTCTATACGCTGTAGTACCGTTAGGGTCAAACAAACACTTTTCAAAGACTGGCAGTGGTAACTGGACCAAGTGCTCTGATACCAACTTTGTCACGACCCGATATCTCGAGCCGCGACCGGCGCTAGGGAATGGGAATTGTAGTTCCTAAACTCGTAGCAAGCCTGAAATTCACTAAAACTTTTTCTCAAATAAACAATCATACAATGACTTTACAAACGCAACATTTAAACAAAGATACATTTATATGCACTGGTAAAACCATACAACGTGCTCGAACTTATCGTTTCCGTATCATGTACGTACTATCCCGACATAAACCACTATGTCGAAATTACATCACAGGAATTTACCTCTGTGGTACAATACATAACTATCGTAGCCAGACCAACATGTACACAACAGACAGCAACTATAAACCATATAAAATTTCACTGATGTGGTAGGCCACGACACTGGTCATACATCACACTACTGTAACATCTACGGAAGTCGGGATTGTACAAAGCCAAAGGATCTTCCGGTTAAAAACGGACTTCTAGCCACGTGTAGAATCTAGGTACCTGAAAAACACACTATTGGGGGTTCAGCTATTAAGCTGAGTGAGTTATACTTTACTTACCATATTATCAAAATAAGCATCGCATTTAAAACATTTCTAAAGTACATATACAATCATATTTTCAAACAATTCCAACATATACAATCACAGCGACTGCAAACAATTCACTTATGACAAGTATTTGATCTGAACGAAACCTTAATCTTAAACTCCTTAACCTCTCCTAATCCGTATCATATTCGAATCAAATCATTTTAATCCAAGTGGTACAGTTCCGAGATAGTTCGACCGAGTTACCGCTACCACATGGCATAGTCCCAAGATAGTTCAACCGAGTTACTCATGCCACTACTTAATCCCAAGGTGTGAGTCCCAAGATAGTTCAACTGAGTTACTCACTATATACAGGTCTCGAGATCGCAGATCCACCGAGTTACCTCGCATCTACAAAATTATGATCCTCCTTTCCGATACCCAAACATAATTAGCATATATTGAGCTCATGTCAAACAATTCCAAGTACGGATATCTAGACTCTTACAAACACCGATGATCACACGGCCTATTGACGCCCAATATGTAGCTCGTTTCTTCGGATCGTATACAAATTCACATTGGCAAATAATTAACTAGTCATAAACATGGTAATACAATCCATATATAAACAAATTAATACATAAACAACAATTCAAATATTATCCAATCCAATAAGAACAATTCAATCAAATCAAACTAAATAATTTATGCGATGCATTTAATAATAATAACATATATAGTATATATAAATTAGTTTTTAATACGATAATAAGAGTGAGTAAAATATACTCACCGCTTGCTATCCATAATCTTCGATAATAGCTAGCGATGTCGCGTTCTGTAAGTTTCGGGTTCCACTGATAGTCACCTCGTCAAGTCTACACAATTTCGATAATAAGTCGAATTAATTACTATCTAACTATAATTAATTGATCCAAAACTAGGTTTCTAGCCAACTTCGGCTATTGAAACCTTTTACTTAAAACAGTCCGACCTCTAGAAAAATTGACATTCTTAATGTTCAGAACGTCGCCTACAACTTTCATTTTGGTCTCGACTGAGATCAGCACCCGAAGGTGTCGGAATTTGGCCCCGAAGTTAATAACTTAGGGCTGTCCTAAATTTTAAAACTGCTATGCGCGACATAATATTCTGATTTATTTGAGCCACTTAGAGGCCAAACTAGCAGAAACTTATATTTAGACATTTATAGATGACATCATTAAGTTTCTGTACCAACAAACGGAACTTAATTTAGAGGTATACAGCTCAAGGTGTTTCCTTAGCAATATGGCTGTTTTGCAGAACAATTTTCTGCAAAACGTCATACTAGTTTACGTAAACTTATTTTGCAACTATAACATGTCGATACTAAGAACTTAACGAAATCATTTTATTATATCAATATAATTCAGTCCTCATAAACAACAATGAACACTTACAATTCTTAGTCCAATGATTAGTTTCAAACTCATTTTACGTTAACACCGATTCTAGCTTCGTAGTGTTACGTTTAAACTCAAATCAAACACGTTCTAGCTTCGTGGGAAGCGTTTCAGCCCCTTCTTCTTGCTACCGAACCTTAACACATACACAACTCTCACAACTCACAAACAACCCATCACAACTCACCAATTTATCTTATAAATACCAATTATAGCATTTAAATCAATCATCGCCATTTTTCTTATCAAAACCTAAATAGAGTTCCAAAACCCTTAAAATAAACTGAGCTTTTTACCTTTATATATTTTAACAGGTCAGTAGCTATTGGTTTCCACTTTCCTTTGCCGCAAGAATCGCGTAATTCCGATATCAAACGAAGAATCTACAAGATTTTAAAAATCTTGGCATCAAAACTCCATTCTTAAAAGTATAACTCGAAAATAGGTTTATAAACCGAAAACTCTAACCATAAATTGACCGTTTTACCTTAAATTGATGAGTTAGGACAGTAGAGGATCTCTCCCTCATTCCGTGGCTGCAAGAATCACGCGAATCGGACGAGAAACGAAGCTTGGGTGAGGATTTCAAATTTTGGCATGGTGAGAGATTGATGGAGAAGATGAACTCTTTCTTCTCTTATTCCAAATTCTGGAAATAATGTTTAAATGAATAATTTTGAATATGCAATACACTTAAATAGGGTGGCAAAATGTCTTCTTAAACCCTTAAGTTGACACCTCCATACGAGTCACTTTCTAACTTTTCTTTCGTCCAATTTAGTCCATTAATCATTTAACCGTTCGATCTCGATAAATTCCGTATTATTTATATCCAAATAAATAATACTCTTCCGTTATTTTATTATTTTATATTCCGATAATTTATTTCAATAAATTTCGGCTATAACGCTCAATTTTTCAATTTGAGCGAAAACGTCCATTTCCGTCACTTTTCTGTCCTTATTTTCATTTGACAAATATCAATATCCAAATAATCGATATTATTATCTTAAATACCAATTACCGTCAATAATTTATTCAAAATATATTTTCTGGGCAATAAAATACTATTTTTCAATTCTTAGGGACTTTAACTTATTTTAAATTCCAACTTTTCTTACGATTTTCTTTAGTCCCGTCACATTATTTTAGGCATTATAAATATTGAAATTTCTTCTTTACATTTCAATGTCAACCTATTCTCATCCTTATTTAAATATTTTCTTATTAAATCCTTCAGGTAACTTCTTTTCTAGCCGCTTAATTATTTTAATTCACACATGCTGTCTACTTTGGCAACGATGGACATACGGGGTATTACACCACCACTGTCGGCCGGCCGGCGGACAACTCTGGCGACCCTTCGGCCTGCCACCGATGATCTTCCAGCCAAACCCAAGCCACCTTCATCGATCCTCCGGCCGGCCACCAACCACCCCAGCCGGTGGTCATGGACTATTGACTGATGGTCAATGATGTCCACAATCAATACAAGTCAAATTTAAAAATATAAATTAAAAATAAATTTGTTGCTTCTTCCATGACTTGAAGGTCCTTTTGAGGTTTATGAACATGTGTGATGAAATGAGACTACAAATCCCACAAAGCACGCAAATCCCACATCACCCAAAAAAAATAATGAATACACGTTCACATATAAATAAGACAGTGACAAGCCACCAAAGAATATCTGAATTTGACCAGGACATCTACAGATACCACAGAATCACGTAACTGGATCTGAAGCTCATACATTCAATTGGAACCCGTACTAAAAACCACAATAAACCTTTGTAAAATCCCCACATTTATCATTTGGCGTCGTCTGTGGGAACTCAGTTCTTAAAATAAATTCTATTGGTAGAAGCGGGGTTAAACGGCGAGAACTCAACAAACCCACAAACACAGCTTGAAGCTTAAGCCAGGAGTATGGACGATCGTAGACATGGTTATAAGCGGGGCCGAATCGCCTTGTCAACGATTGAATGCAATATAACTTCAAAGCCGCAAAAGGAGGAGAGGGAAGGATCCTTTTTGGTAGAAGCTTAAGTTGGAGAAATTAAGGTCCGGAGGATATTGGTAGATCTGGGAGCGCACGGAAGTATAATCATGAAGAATGCTTACCAAACCATAGGAGGGAGCTTGATCCGGATAGGGAAGCAACCTGGAAATCTTCGAGGAATGTGAGAGGGACGGCTCCCGGTAATAGGGACGGCGGAGATCCGATTGATCTTTAAAGATTCAAAAGGACAGGAATGGATGATCGCGTTCCCGTTCTGGATAATGAAGAGGAAGCTCCAATACGACCTGATATTGGGACGACCATTTCTCTACGAGTCAGGAGCGGTCGTCGATATTAAGAACAAGAGAATGATGATCCCTACGAAAGAGGGAACCATGGTGATCACAGGAAGCTAAAAAGAAGAAGAAGCGTGTCATCTTTTAGAGCTAGCTGAGATGCTGCCCACAGACAAAATACTCAAAATTCCATGCAAAGAATCTGCAGTAGAACCAGTTGGAGAAACGAAGTTATGGGAAATCCACTCAGGAAAGAATGTAAAAATCGGCAACGTGAGAGGTTCGACAGAAAGTGAATCAAAAAGGTGCTCCGTGAGTTCCAAGGAACCTTCGCCACAAAGGCTTTGGAGATCAGGGGAGTAGACCCAGGAGTAGCATGTCATCAGTTTAACGTCAGCTCAACTATGAAGCCGGTAGGACAGAAGAAGCGGAGACATTCAGAGGAACGGCAAAAAGCAACAGGAGAGGAAGTAGATAAGCTGCTCGGAGCTGGTTTTATTAAGGAGATCAAATACCCTGAATGGTTAAGTAACGTGGTCTTGGTGACAAAGGTGAGCGGCAAGTATCGCATGTGCGTCGACTTCACAGACCTAAAAAAGCATGCCAGAAAGATTGCTTCCCCTACCTAACATGGACCAACTTGTCGAATCCACCGTAGGCTATAAGATGTACAGTCTGGTAGACATGACGCAAGGATACAATCAGATCCTAATGAAGAAAGAAGATTAGACCAAAACAAGCTTTATCACCGATGAATGTACTTATTATTACACAACAACATAGTTTGGGTTAAAAAATACAGGTGTGACATACCAGCGACTGATGAAGTACATGTTCAAAGATCAAATTGGTAATATAGAAGTATACGTCAACGACGCAATTGTGGAAAGTAAAAGCGAGGAAGACCATCCGAAAGACCTTCGGGCAATGATGTAAGTGCTCGAAAAGTTCAACATGAAGATGGACTTAGAGAAATGTACATTTAGCATAATAGGATGAAAATTTCTCAGATACATGGTGTCGTAAAGGGGAATAGAGGCAAACTCAGAGAAAATCATGGCCATCCTGGAAATGAGCCCACCGAAGAACCAACGGGAAGTGCAAATCCTTAATGGAAGAGTAATGGCACAGGGGAAGGTTGATCGTGTAGTCAGCAAAAAGATGCGTCCCGTTCTACAACACCTTGAAAACAAAATCATTTAAGTGAGATGAAGAATGAAACCAAGCCTTTGACGACTTGAAAGAATTCCTACTCAAACCACCACTACTGAGCAGACATGTAGATACAGAAACCCTCAACCTATACATTGCGGTATGCAGAGACACCATAGCAACGATTCTAGTAAGGGAAGAGGAAGGCTAACAATTCCCTGTGTACTACGTAAGCTGGACCATGTAAGACACGGAATACAGATACCAGAAAGTAGAAAAGATGGCGCTGGCCCTGATGACAACAACAAAGAAGCTGAAACCATATTTCAAGCACATCCAGTAGTCGTAAGAACCGACCAACCGCTATGATAAGTGCTCCAAAGACCTGAACTTTCAGGAAGACTATTCAAATGGTCGGTACAACTAGGAAAGCACGACGTCAGATATGAGCCAAGACAAGTGGTGAAAGCTCAGAACCTAGCTAATTTTATGGTGGAACTAACTAGCTATTCTAAATAAGGAACTGGCGTAAAAGAGCAATGAAAAATGTACATCGACGGGGCAAAGAATGAAAAGGGAGCGGGAGTAGTGGTCATCCTTAAAGGCCCACACAAGGTGCGAATCGAGTATGCGGTTTGCTTGAGTTTCACAGCAATGAACAATGTAGCCGAGTATGAAGCGCTAATAGCCGAATTAGCGCTAGCGGTCGAGGTAAGAACCAAGAACTTGAAGATCTATTGTGATTCACAGCTTGTGGTTAAACAAATTGAGGGAACATTCGCCACAAAGAAAGAAAACCTGAAAAATTATCATAAAAGGGCAAAGGAACTGTTGCAAGAAATTGAAAAGAGAGGAGGATAGTGGCAAATAAAGAAAATCAAGAGAGAAAAAAATGCTGAAGCGGACTTGATAGCAAATTCTTCCTCAGAGAAAAATGACAAATTCCAACATATGGAGTGCAAAGATGAGATAATGGCACAGACGATCGACACACCAGCAAGATACCACAAACAAGAGTTAGAACACTGGATGGAGCCTATTTAGAAATATTTCGAGACGGGAGAAACTTCAGGAGATAAAGGAGAGGATGAGAAGGTTAGAAGAACAGCCAGCCGGTGCGCAATCTACCAAGGAACGATGTAGCAAACGTCAACAAGTCACCCATTGTCCAGGTGTGTATCGCAAAGATAAGGGTAGTACATCCTAAGCAAAGTACACGATGGAATCTGCAGAGCTCACGAGGGACCAGCCGCCATGGTCAGAAAAGCATCCTTGCAAGGATACTATTGGCCAACTATGAAGTTAGATGCAAAAGAGTTGGTCAGAAATGCGACAAATGCCAATAGCATGAAGATAGATCACACATACTCGCCCAAAAGACAAAGCCAGCATACAATCCTTGGTTGTTTGCTAAATGGGGTTTAGACATCCTGGGACCATTCCCAACGGCGAAGAACCAAAACAAATTCATATTTATAGCAGTCGACCATTCTACCAAATGGGTGGAAGTGGAGGCCGTTTCTACGATAACTACAAGAGCTGAAGAGTTCTTCTAGAGGGAAGTAGTATGCCGGTTCGACATACCTAAGACGCTGGTAACAGATATCGGTTCAGAGATTTCTGCGACAACCTGGGGATAAACGTACAATTCACGTAAGTGGAACATCCACAACCCAACTGCAATAACCCGAAATTTTAAAGGATAAAATATTGTCACGTGTCTAATATTTTATTAGACGAGAGTAGGTAAATTAAAATAAATGTAACCCTCCCTAAAAGTATATTGTGGCAGTAGGATTTCAAATTTAAATTTTGGAAATTTAAATTTGCATATTTATATAGTTAACGGGCATAATATAAACTTATGAATTGGGTGCATAATGATTCATATGTCCCGTGCGAATATTTTTTTTGTCAATATTCGCGTAATATTTTAAAAAGGTTATCGTGAAAATTTCATAAAATTCGGGAATAGAAATTTTATCAAGCGCAGACAATATTGGCCTAATAAATCAAAAATGATTTATTAAAAATAAAATATAAGTCAGATGAGAATAAAAATTATATTTTATTAGATTTTTGGGTAAAGTTTCACGAAGTTCGGAAGTCGTTTCCGTTTGAGATACGGACTAATTAAGAAGTTGTTTTAAAGTGCATGATTGAGCTAGTACTAAACCGCACTTTAACCATTATTATATATATATAACATTTGATATGAGAATTAGGTTACAGAAACCAATTTCTCATTCAAAAAGAAGAAATGGAGGCGCTGTGCTCTCCGGAGAAAGGCAACCCTTAGGTTTCGATTCTGCTTCTTCCATTTCTCAATTCTAACTTTATTTCTTTGACAACTGCTCGAGTAATCGAGGTATTAATCCCGTATTAAACGTTTATTTTGGTATATTTTGATATATTTCGAATATATATTCGTTTATAAACGGTTAACGTATCGAATCGAACGTATACGTATTGTTTTTACGTTTCGAACGTGAATATGGATAGATTGGATTGTCTATATGAGTTAGGAGCGGAAAAACGGAGTTGGACTATGTCAAAATGCCTCGGAAAGCGAGTTATCCCGGGGCTGTGCACGGACGTGCACATATTTCTTGAGGTGCACGACCGTGCACCATCCTGAGGTGCACGAACAATTTTATTAATGATGTAAAGTTTTAAGATGCAACAATTTTATGTTTGAATGTCATACTCTGGATTCGGCATCACAACTTAATCATGTTTATAAGAATTGATAAAAATAAAATTAATTATAGGAATTGTCAAAATATAACAGTTGATGTATATATTTGTTAATTCTTATAAAACATTATTAAATTATAAAAATGTGTCTATTTTGTAAATTTATAAGTAAATAGTTTTTTTTTTAAAATATTTACATTTTTAATACTAAAAAATGAAATGATATTAATAAAAAGGAGTTTTCTATATGAGGAACAAATTCAAAGAAAATATTATTTCATATGTAAAAATATTTATTAAAAAGTTGATTAATTTAAGAAATGAATTAATTATAGGTATTATTATAATATATCAATTTTAAATTTTATAAAAATTATATTTATAAATTATTTATAATAAATTAGATAAATTTATATATCATAAAAATATTATAAATTTTAATATGAATATCTTTTCTAAAATATTTGATATCGTTAATAAACTATTAACTGTTAAAAAACAAATCAAATGAAATTTTCATGATGGGTATCTAATACTTTAAATTATAGTTACTGGTGATTGTATTATTTTATCAACCACCGATATATATATTTTGAATATCAAAGATAAAATAATTGCTTATATTCTTAATTTGATCTTCTTCTTTTTTGAAATATATTTCTAAAAAGTATTTTGGATATTATGTATGCTAATTTTATGAATTAAAATTTATACATCTAAACTTCAAATTGTATCTATTTTCAGAATTTATATTTTAAATTTTTTTGATCTAGTGGATGATTATTTACACACTTAATGTTAGTTTGTGAAGGGTTACTTTACTTTAAAATGAGAATTATATAGACACAAAAAGGTTTAATTGATTGAAAAATGAATCAATTGTGAATTCGTAATTAACATACTAGAATGTTCAATAATTGTTTTTTATATATTTAACAAAATGACCAATGTAAATATAAAAATATTAGAGAAAAATTTATATAAGCTTACATTTAAAACATGAAAGTTTTTTTAAATAGAGCATGTAAAAATGAGATATATCCACTTTTAAATGAGATGGATAAAAGATCTTTTAATTAAGATTAGTTTTTAAATTAAAATATAATAATGTAAATTATTAAATAAATAAAAATTCACACTTTCATCCTGATAACGGAACTAAAATAGATTAAATTTTTCTCTTATGCATTTGAACATGCTTGGTCATGCTTGGTCATGCATGTTCATTGAATTTACACCATTCGTTATAAAATGGATAGTGTAGATTAAAAAAGTCCAATTTTAGTAAAATAATCTATACCATTTATTTTGAAATGAATGGTATATATTAATAAATATGATTCGGAAATTTTTATCTAATTAAAATGGCTAATTATCTACTCTCTCCGTCCTAATAGAGTTGTCCATTTTGATAAATTATGTTGTCCCAAAATTCTTATCCACTTTCAAAAAATAACTAATTTCACACTCAATGTTTTATATTACCCCTATTTAAAATCCACTAATGAGTAAATTGAAAGTGGACCCTATCCGTTTTAGTACGATCGTGCACTAGCCAGGGGTGCACGAACGTGCACCAAAGGTGCATGATCGTGCACCATGCCGATTTGCCGGAGGTTGGGGATTGTTTGGCGCTTTTTGCCCTATCTGTGTGACGTAGTTTCGTCGAACTAAAACATTTAAAAACGATAACTTCTTTTGAAAGAAGGTTAAAAGAGATTTAAACCGAAACCTGAATACTTTTAAAAAGAGAGTTTAAAAGTAAAATTAAACGTTTAAAAAGTACTTTAAAAGGAATTAAAGTCAACGTTTAACCGATTTAAAATATTTAGCAAACGATGTTGCTAAATAATTAGTATACGACTGTGAATTGTTTTGGCAATCAAGTCTATACTATTAAATAATATTAATTAGGTATTGATATACCTAAGAGGACTTATAGAGTGAAGTATGAACGTTTTGCTCGAGGTGAAAAAAGTTTATATGGTTTTTAAAAATAAAGAGACCAAAAGTGTTATGTGTTATGTGAATTAATTGATTTGACTATGCCTAGGTTTCAGGATCTAGATGTTTATACTAGAAATAAGTATTGATGTTTGTCTTATGTGTTTTGTATGCTTAATCCGACTAGCTGTCCAGCAGTCAGACCAGGACTCAGGGGAGTTTGTCACACAGACGGCGGTGCTAAGTAGTAACTTAACAGTACTGTGAGTTTACGTGTTTACATTTGAATATAATTATTCAATTATTTTAAATCCATAAATCACAGTAGTATAACTTATCCAACAAAGGTCCATTGGAATGAGGTACCTATTGGGCAGCAATAGGGTTGCGTGATCACCGACACCGATTCTAGATGTACTTCTGTCGAGTATAGAGGTATGTCTGTCGTGTTAAGTCATTGGGAAAGTGAATGCCCTAACTTAATGGGTAAACCCTCAGACGGCAGTAATACGGGTACGGTCGTAGGTATAACCGCGATGGCAGTTTCTGATTACGGTCCAGGTACCAAAGATACAGAATTGGACGGCAGTGATTCAGTTCACGGTCTTTATTCTGTTGTCTATAAGCTCGCGAGATGAGTGTGTCTGCTATGACAATTGTGGACTAGGGTTTCATATGGATCGACAAATTGGTAATATTTTATATATATATATATATATATATATATATATATATAACTGTTTTATATATATTATGCAATTTTGATGTTAATTTGTAAACTGTTTACTAACTCAGAAATATTTATATTTCTGACCACATTGTTGTTTCCCATTTTAAGGAAACGAGCTTTGAGGTCAGTCGAGCTTCCACATTCCTACATCTGGGGAGCTCTTCTTTTGGTATTGTACATAGGATTTTGTACTTTTAGTGTGCTGTAATATTATAAGTGTAATGTGCCAGCAGCCGTGCCACTAGTCCTTTATTTAGATACTCTGATAGGATCTAGTGCACGTGTGTACCTTCTGGGTGGCTGCTTAGTGGCATATTATATCTGGTTACCGAGTCGAACTCGTGTGTTTTTGTGAGGGTCAAAAACAATATGTTTTATATACGCCGGCTACGTGTAACCGGTCCGCTGTGTATTTTAATATGTTTAATACCACCGTTGCGAGAGACACAGGTATCCGTATTATTTTATTAAACATATTAACAGTAGCGTGTGGTCTGGAACAGGGCTGCCTATGTGTTAAGGCAAGCGACACTTAAGTCCCTGGTTTCCAGTGATCACCACGCCAGGTTTTCAGAAGGATGCGAGGGTTGAGATAACGCGGTTATCCAACTAGCACTTCTAAAAACCAGATTTTGCTTATATGTATGTTTCAGAAACGTGTTTGCGTTCAACGAGAAAAGTTTTAACAGTGTTTTCTGAGAACAGATCGTGCGCGAGGTAAGATACAGTAATAATATTTGCAAAACGTTTCTACAGGTTTGAGGCTTGCTAGGGGCTCTGAAACAACCATTCACATTCCCAAGCACCGGTCGTGACTTGGATTAGGGTGGAATTTGGGTCGTGACAAAGGTGGTATTAGAGCAACGTTTTAAGTACTCGACCATCCGAAGTACTATTGCTGATACTGTCAAATAAGTTGTGTTAGGAATTGTAGGGATTCTTAGTAGACTATTGCAGCAACATAGGATTCGAGTCATGTCTTGATCAGTTTTCGGTTGTTGAAAACATTCAACAATAGGTAGCAATCTGTGTACCTGTGTTGTATATGTTGATGTTTGATCAAGAACATATGAGATGTTTTTGTGTTTGAAATGCGATACTAACGAGGGAACATATGAGATGTTCCTATGTTCAAGACGCGCTATTAGAGTAGTACGCAATTGTCAGATCAATGGACCAGTATTCAAAGAAGTTGATTATGTTCGAATGCAGAACGAGGCGAAGATTCTAGAAGAAGCGTTTGTTCGAGAAAATCGTTAGATTTTCTCTGAACTATATGTGTGATTGTTATGTGCTTTGTTTTTATGTTTTTATAAAGTGTTACGTGTTATATGAAAAATGTGTTTTTCTATAACTGTTATATTGTCTACTTGCGTTATGGCTACATGTATTTCAGCAAGTCTGGCCTAGTAGAGCTCAACTACATGTTGTGCGTGATACACATTGTTTGCCGATCAGCCAGTTATGCCTGATAATCTATTAGAAGCTGGCGATTCTGCTTCAGTTTATGAGATGGATACGGATGATGATGTTATCAAATTAATGGATCTGGAGAGATCAATGGGAGACATAGATGTTATTGACGACATTTATGATTCAGTGTCTAGATCTACTGTTATATCAGCCTATATAGGGTTTAGACTGGAGAAGTACTCAATAGAGGTGAGCCATCTAAGTAGTATCCAGAAAAGGATGAGTCATTCCCCAGTCAAAGTGGGAGAATGTGTATGCCAATGAGGAGCATAAGGAACAAAGTTTTGATAGGCAAAAACACTATGTGAGTAGGTTCACGAGAGAGGATCTACCAGTTGAAGCCTATGCTATTGAGTTCACTAAAATAATTGAAGAGATTCCTGAATTGATGAGAGATGGAGTTGAAGTTTGTGAGAGATTTGTTAGAGGCTTGGGTCCAGAGTTCGAGGAACCGCTAGCGGAGCAATCTGACCCAGTGATGTATTTGGCTGGACATGGCAAACAGATTGAGCAGCGATTGAGCTAGTCGCCTAAGAGTTGTTGGCCAGTGGAACAACCCTTTCTTTGTACAACGAGGAGGGAAAGGAACACTTGTGCGTAGATGCGGACGAGGAAAAGGTCCTATGATTCGAGAGGCAATACCGCCTCGACAATCATCCTCATGTATCATTTAGATATGCGTCTTACGTTTAAATAAGTACATTTATGTGTTTTAGTATGAGATACTAAAACGAGAAAACATAAAGTACAGATAGAAAATATCCTTAAACAAGAACACACATACTAATAAATAATAATTGTTAATAAACAGCCTGGCGATGAATAAGAACATATAAGATCAATGCTAAATAAAGAACATGAAATCCTAATGTGAGGATTAGGAAAACCTTGAAATGGCATAGAGAAGTAGTTTAAAAGAAACTTGTTAAAGTTTTGTTTTACAGTTTAAACGTATAATTGTGCTCAGATGCATTAAAGATGCATGTTGCAAAAATCACTATCGAAGAAGCATACATGAATTTTATATATATTACTTATATACATAAAATGATTTTGATTAGGGCATGCATCATATATCTTGATATATCAGTATATCAAAGAAAAGTAAATTAAGATAGCAACTACTTGAGGATGAGAGATGTCATCACCCTGAAGCTCAATTGTATGAAAAAGGTTTTGAACCGTGAATTTGAGAATTCACAATTTGTTTAAAAAGTGAAATTTAAAAACGCCTGCAGGAAGGACAAATTATAATTGTCTTAGATGAGACAAATTGTATTTGTCTGACAAATTGATTTGTAATTGTTGAGCATCAGTGTACGCGAGACAAAACTATATTTGCTCAAACGAAAACTCTATGGTAGTGACAAGGTAGAATGGGAAAAAGGGGATAAAGAATAACGATTTTTATTATAAAGACATAAATTCTAATGTTTCATACCGAGATATTAGAGATTAATGAAAATATGGGATGAGTAAAGAAAGTAAGAATTTATATTCTTACTTAGGAATAGACTGATACAAGTCTAGTAATGAATTTTTATGATAAATAAAAGTTTAAGAGTAGAAAATAGAAGATTGTCACGTTTAAGATAAGAGAGTAGGATCTAATTAAACACGACTCGGTTTGTTTAACTTCAAGTAACTATATGCGAACAAAGTCATACGTACGTGTTTAATTAATTGGATTGGAGATCGGTCTTACAGACAGCACATATGTCAGTAATGCATATCTCTTAATCCATACGAGTGGTTAGATCAACAAAAATTCATATGTCTGAGAGGAGTAAACCTCAGCACTTAAACAATAAACAACAAAGAAACATCTAAAAGAAAGATAATGGAACGAAGTGTGAGTATTCTCAGAACTAAGTAGCTACACTACTTGTTCTGATATGAGTAAAGAGAATCAATGAATATGTTAACGACTGATGGAGTTGTCAAGTCGTGTTAACAGATATTCATTAATGAAAATGATTAATAAATCATAAAACGAATAAACAATATACTTAAAGGTATATCAAACCTTGAATCAACATAAGATAAAGATGTTATCAAGGTGTAACGGGGATGAAGATATTGAATTGGACAAGTGAGTTTCAGATGTTATCTGAAAGCTGACAGGGTGTAGTAAGACCCTATTAACTTGTGATTGAACCGTTAGATCGGTTTGATATTGGGGTATGATATTCCCAAGATGGTGATCTAAATCTTAACTGTTGCGATCGTCGAACGGAGAGGTAGGAGATGCTCGATGATGGAGATGTTGTAGTGGAACTTGCGTGAATTTTGGATGTGAGCCAAAGGTGCAAGTGACAACGATAAGAAGTGTAAACTTTAATTAACTTGGAATTATCAAGATAAGCTCCATATATATGTATATAAATGAATTTGAAAACTGTGATGAGATAGTAGTTTCAAAGGATGAAAATTTCGAGAACCGAGCCTTATGACTGTGAGGTCTTGGATGGCTGGTAACGGAATATACATGAAATGTACATGTATTTTCAATGTCGGGCCAGAAATACGTTAAGTATGGCCGACTAAAAGTGGAAAATGTTTAATAAACAATTTGTTTTCAAAGTGAAGTATTTTGAAAACAGAGCTAAAGTTTATAGTCAGTTAATGAAATACGATAGTAACAGTTATAGCACAGTTATGACAACTGCAAGCTGTGAACAAGGATAATATGTATTTGGAAAAGAGGTTAAGAAGTCTAATTAACCTTGGAGGTACCGTAAACTAGTAACGGGAGTATAGTTTTGCGGTGATTGTGGAGTGAGTTGGAAGATGTTTCATGGGAGATTATTAGGTCATAACCTACACTTACACCCATACAACCACATCATTAGCGTGAGAAGAACCCAGTTATTCAATCTGTAATAAGAAGTTACTATGGATTGATAAGAAATTAAGAAACATTCTATACAAGGTATACAATCATAAGAGAGGTAAAGGATGAGTAGTCTGTTTATGGAACAAGAAGTTTCAGACAGAGAAAGAGGGTAAGGTGATAGATTAAAATACTTAACCAACATATTACCCTAAAACGAGTAAAAGATACGAAAAAATTATAATAAGATTTAAAATCTTAATTATAAAATGTACAGTAAAATGTACGATCAATAATAAACAGTGAACTAGAAAGTTCAAGGAATAAAAGAAAAGAATACAAGTATGGCTAGTAACCAACTTCAAGGACGATTTCGGAAATCGAAAAGAGGTTGGATTAAGTTTGACTCTTCACGGAAGTTGTAGATTGGATGTCAAAATATAGGAATATGAAATAATATTTGGAAAAGACTGGTTTAAATGCTTGGTTCATTGGCTTCGACAATAGCTATGACGGCAGTTTTGCAGTCTTTCAAAATTATCTCGAAGAGGCAACTTTGAGATCGATTTCCGATACCTTCGAGAAAGAATCTTAACTTGAAGTCTAAAGAGAAGTTGTACAGTGAATTGTCGACTATAAGAATACAAAATTTATTTGGTAAACGGATGCTTTGAGATAAGCGATCCGGATAGCCGAAGTAGGCTCGAAGAGAAGTAATATAAGGGAATAACACGAGGTGATAGGGTACCAAGGTTTCTGATAACAGAAGTCAAGGTTATAGGTTGAGAACCTATAAGTTAAGGTGCAGTAAGATGAGATAGAAAGTTATTGAGAGATATAAGACACAGTTAGAGGAGAACTGCAAGAGGCTAATGTAAACTTTTATATACTAGTAGCAGAAAGTATACGGTCTATAAGAACAAGTAAAGTAGAAGTGGGAAAAGTTGATAGATGAAAGGTAGTCTATGAGTTGTGAACAGCTGTGCCATAGATGACAGCTGTTGTGCCATAGATGATAGTAGTAGTGTTTATGCTATGAGACGCATAGAAAAAGGAATAGAAAGAGTATTGTCTGGTTGGTTAAGTAAAAGAAGAAGTATATGTAAATTCGAGGACGAATTTAGATAAGGGGGAGAGAATGTAATAACCCGGAATTTTAAAGGATACAATATTGTCACGTGTCTAATATTTTATTAGACAAGGATAGGTAAATTAAATATAAAGATAAAATTTAATTTATAAGCCCCCCTAAAAGTATATTATGGCAATAGGATTTCGAATTTAAATTTTGAAAATTTAAATTTGGATATTTACATAGTTAACGGGGATAATATAAACTTATGAATTAGGTGCAGAATAATTCATAAGCCCCATGCGAATATTTTTTGTGTCAATATTCGCGGAATATTTTAGAAAGATTATCGTGAAAATTTGATAAAATTTGGGAGTAGAAATTTTATCAAGCGCGACCAATATTGACCTAATAATTCAAAAATGATTTATTAAAGATAAAATATAAGTCGGATGAGAATAAAAATACTTTTTATATTTTATTAGATTTTTGGGTAAAGTTTCACGAAGTTCGGAAGTCGCATCTGTTTGAGCTACAGACGACTAATTAAGAAGTTGGCTTAAAGTGCATGATTGAGCTAGTACTAAACCGCAGTTTAACCATTATTATATATATATATATATATAACACTTGAAATGACAATTAGGTTACAGAAACCCAATTCTCATTCAAAAAGAAGAAATGGAGGCTTTGTGCTCTCCAGAGAAACGCGAAACTTAGGTTTCGATTCCGCTTCGTTCGTTTCTCGATTCTAACTCCGTTTTTTCGACGATTACTCGAGTAATCGAGATATTAATCCCGTATTAAACGTTTATTTTGATATATTTTAAATACATATTCGTTTATAAACAGTTAACATATCGAATCGAACGTATACGTATTGTTTTTACGTTCCGAACGTGAATATGGATACATTTGATTGTGTATATGAGTTATGAGCAGAAAAACGGAGTTGGACTACGTCAAAATGCCCCGAGAATCGAGTTTCCCCGGGGCTATGCACGTTGGTGTACGGACGTGCACATATGATGCACGAACGTGCACCAATCTTGAGGTGCACGTGGTGCACGACCGTGCAGCATACTGAGGTGCGCGAACGTGCACCAATGGTACACGATCGTGCACTAGCTAGGGGTGCACGAACGTGCACCTAATGTGCATGATCGTGCACCATGTCGATTTGCCGAAGGTTGGGGATTTTTCGGGGCTTTTTGCCCTATTCGTTTGACGTAGTTTCGTCAAACTAAAACGTTTTAAAACGATAACTTATTTTGAAAGAAAGTGAAAAGAGATATAAACCTAAATCTAAATACTTTTAAAAAGAGATTTTACAAGTAAAGTTAAACGTTTAAAAAGGACATTAAAAGGAATTAAAGTCAACGTTTAACCGGTTTAAAATATTTAGCAAACGGTGTTGCTAAATAAATAGTATACGACTGTAATTGTTTTGGCAATCAAGTCTATACTATTAAATAATATTAAAATGGTATTGCTATATCTAAATGGACTTATAGAGTGAAGTCTGAACGTTGTCTCGAGGTGAAAACGGTTTATATGGTTTTTTAAAATAAAGAGACCCAAAATGATTTGACTATGCCTAGGTTTCAGGATCTAGATGTTTATGCTAGAAATATGTGTTGATGTTTGTCTTATGTCTTTTGTATGTTTAATCTGACTAGTTGTCCAGTAGTCAGACCAGTACTCAGGATAGTCTGTCACACAGATGGCGGTGCTAAGTAGTAATTTAGCAGTACTGTGAGTTTACGTGTTTACTTTTGAATATCAATATTCAATTATATTAAATCCATAAATCGCAGTAGTATAACTTAGCCAAGAAAGGTCCATTGGAACGAGCTACCTATTGGGCAACAATAGGGTTGCGTGATCACCGACACCGATTCTAGATGTACTTCTGTCGAGGTATAGAGGTATGTCTGTCGTGTTAAGTCATTGGGAAAGTGAATGCCCTGACTTAATGGGTAAACCCTCAGACTGCAGTAATACAGTTACGATCGCAGGTAAAACTGCGATGGCAGTTTCTGATTACGGTCCAGGTACCAAAGATACATAATTGGACGGCAGTGATTCAGTTCACGGTCCTTATTTTGTTGTCTATAAGCTCGTGATATGAGTATGTCTGTTATGACAATTATGGACTAGGGTTTCATATGGATCGACAAATTGGTAATATTTTATATATATATATAACTGTTTTATATATATTATGCTATTTTTGTGTTTATCTATAAACTGTCTACCCACTCAGAAATATTTATATTTCTGACCACGTTGTTATTTCCCATTTTCAGGAAACGAGCTTTGAAGTCAGTCGAGCTTCCACATTCCTACATCAGGGGAGCTCTTCTTTCGGTATTGTACATAGGATTTTGTACTCTTAGTGTGTTGCAATAGTATAAGTGTAATGTGCCAGCAGCCGTGCCACTAGTCCTTTGGTTAAATACTCTAATAGGATCTAGTGCACGTGTGTACCTTCTGGGTGGCTGCTTAGTGGCATATTCTATCTAGTTACCGAGTCGGCCTCGTGTTTTTGTGAGGGTCAAAAACAGTATGTTTTATATACACCGGCTACGTGTAACGGGTCCGCTGTGTATTTTAATATATTTAATACCACCGTTGCGAGACGCACAGGTGTCCGCATTATTTTATTAAGCATATTAACAGTGGCGTGTGGTTTGGAACGGGGCTGCCTATGTGTTAAGGCAAGCGACACTTAAGTCCCTGGTTTCAAGTGATCACCACGCCAGGTTTCTAAAGGAAGCGAGGGTTGAGATAACGCGGTTATCCAACCAGTTCTTCTTAAAACCAAAATTCGCAAATATGTATGTTTCAGAAACGTGTTTGCGTTAAACGAGAAAAGTTTTAAATGGTGTTTTTCTGAAAACGGATCGTGCGCGAGGTACGATCCAGTAACTATATTTGCGAAAAATTTCTAAAGGTTCTAGGTTTGCTACGGGTTTTGGAACAACCATTCCCATTCCCTAGCGCCGGTCGTGACTTGGATTAGGGTGGAATTCGGGTCGTGACACCAACGGAATGACGAAGGTTACAAATAAAACAATATGCAAAGAATTGATGAAAAGGTTAGACGAGGCAAAGGCAACTGGACAGAGGAGCTACTCAGTGTAGTGTGGGCATACAGAATAACACCAAGGAAAGGAACATGAGAAACCAACTTCCTGCTAACATACAGGGTAGAAGCGTTCATCCAAGTAGAAAATCAAAATGCCCACAATGAGAATAAAACACTACAATAAAGAAAAAACCAAGAAGAACTGCGACTATCGAAGGACCACTTGGAAGAAAGAAGACATTTAGCAAACATTCGAGTAGAAGCATACAAAAGTCAAGCGGCTAAATATCACAACAAGAGGGTACGAGCACGGGAATTCAAGGTGGGGGACTTGATCCTAAGAGATGCTGAAATCGGTACCCGATCAAATCAAACCCTTCCTTTTTTATTTCTTTATTTTTACTTATACTTAGAATAGGGGGGACAAAATTATTCGAACCCTTGTTATTTTGATTTTAGTTAGAATTAAGTCTGACGAGAATAATATTCTACCATCATAACGAATAACCAAGAAAACCGGAAGAGGTGCCTACCGCCTAGAAACAATAGAGGGAAAAGAAGTACCCAGATTCTATAATGTAAAACTTTTCAAAATGTATTATGAATGAATAAAGCTAACAAATAAATTTTTACCAGAAGCTACGAATATTCACAAACAAACAAAACATGTGAGAAACAATCCCCAAAAGGCAACAGCCATGACATTTGAGAAACATTTTTCAAAAGGCAACAGCCAACATTTGATAGGCATCCCTCAAAAGGAAACGGACAAAACATCTGAGGAACATTCCTCAAGAGAAAAACAATAAGGCCACGACCAAAACATTTGAGGAACAGTCCTCACAAGAAAACAATAAGGAACGGCCAATAAAATAAAATGGTCAGAAACATTCCACCAAGAGAGCACAAAAGAAACGCATAAATAATAGCAGGAAGCAAGCAGAGAAACGAAAACAAAATAAAGAGATAAAATAAAATACGAAAATACATTAAGACAAAAGCAATGGTCAATGATGCCTACAAAACAAACTTTTCTAAAAGCTATCCACCATTGGGAGTATCGAAGAAGCTAAAAACCTCCGAAAGAAACGGCATGCTGGAGTTCGGCAAGGCCAAAGGCTGAGAAGAAAATAGAGACGAAAAGCCCAAAGATAGTAGAGGAAGGCTTGGGTGGCTAACGGGAACAGAAGGAGCGGAAGAAGCTGACACATGCACATTAATAGGAGGCGGCACAACTTGCCCCTGCTTATGCTCCGCCAAAAAACATTGAGCCTCTTCCTTCAACACACGAGCATTGACAGCCAAGAAAGAGGTATTTCCACCAGGGTGAAGAGCCAAATAGTTATCACGAATAGCTTTACGGTGCAACCTCAACATCCGGGAGACGAGCAAACAAGAATCCTCTAAGCTCCCCTTCATCGCAGCCTGATCGGCCTTAGCTCGACTTAGTTTTGCCCGCATAGCGATATTGTCTTTCCGCTGAAGGTCTTGTTCGATCAAAGCTTCCTTCACTTGTACAGTGCAAACTTGAGTTATGCGTTCTCAACCACAAATTCACACTCTTTAGCAACATACCTCTGTTGAGAAACGCGCACACCATTATTAACATTGAGGAAACCTTGGGAAATCGAGTCATAGAAGTCGTTATTCTCCAAGCGATGGTAGATAGAGGGGGGCTCCATCATCCTGTTGAAATCACAAACTTGGTGAAGAACGTCCAAGTCGTTACGACTACAACCGTACAGGAGGATCAGGTGAAAACTAGGGTAAATAACGACATCTGGAAAAGCTACTACATCCTCCTCAACAGCCCGGAAAGAAGAAGAAGATGAAGTCGCCAAAGGATTCAGGGAAGCCCCAGAGATACCCGTCCGGGAAGGAGGAGAAGATGAGGATACCAAAGAAATCGATGCTACCTTAGCATGAGAAGCCGACAAAGGCACAATGGAAGGCAGAACCCCAAAATAAATGGGAAGAGCAACGCCGGCTACCCTCACCGGAGTGGAAGAAGGAACCAAAACAGGGGGAGGGGGCACAGTTGGAGGCTTCTTTATATGAGGAAGCTCTGAGTCATCATTTCGGACAAGCTTTCGAGGAACGACTGCTGATTCACCAAGAAGAGGGGCGGAAAAAGCAGTGGAGCTACCTACCGAAGCCAACATAAGAAAAATCAGGAAAAAAAAAACAACAACACAGCAAGAAATGTACCAGTAGAAGGAACAATGACCGGAAGAGCATCGGTCATGGAGTGGCACGCCTCCATAGATACTTGCTGATAAAATCAGCATAGGACCGAGACCCCTCGACATAGGTGGTACCCATACGTTCCATTAATGCCTGTTCTTTTGCCGGTGTCGCCAGCGGATCTCGGGGGTTCATATGCGAACGCCAGGAGGCGGATCCAAAGGATCGGGAAGGGTGAGAAATAAGAACAAACATGTTGTTCTACATCTTGAACGAGTCCAGAATATCACTAAACATCTTTAACCCGGAACAGAAACCAAGGTAATGAATGGCCAATCCTTACGGCGGTAAGGAGATTTCATCCAGTAATGGATGCGGGCTAGGGTCAGGCGCTCACCATGGAGATGATAGAGTGACTTGAGATATATGAATTGACGAATAGTGTTGGGGTGCAGTTGAGACAAAGCAATACCCTAGTTGTCCAAAAAACAGAGCAGCAGTGTATCAAAAGAAAAGCAAAGACCAGCCGGCAATTTTTCTTTAAAAAGAAACGATTGACTAGGAGAAAGACGAGAGGATGCAAATTGACCATCACTTGGAACATCTAGAAGAAATTTGTTAGGGATGCCATAAGTCTCCCGCAACGAAACCAGTGACTCTTAAGTCAAAGAGCAAGACTACTTCTTTAAAGAAGCGACGACCTTCGAGTAATCTTCAGCCATGATCAAAGAAGAAAAAAGAAAGGAAATTCAACAAGAAAGCAAGGAAGGAGAAGAAGAAGACGAAAGCATAAACAGTGGCAGATCCAAAAAATTTATATGGTGGGGTCCACATATATTTAAAATTAAAATATTTATTTAAGTATATCATATTAAAACATAACATTATTCTATAATTTTCCTTGGCAAATTTTTATTTTCTTAAATAGTAGATCATTAAATCGTTATTCCAGTATTAAATATATCATTTTTAATATTTGTTAGTAAATAATTATTCAGCAGTTGATCACTCGTGTAGTTCATAAATCTCTCTTTATTGATTTTATTCATGTTTTTTTTAATTTAAAATGTATATATATCGAGTTAAATAATTAAAAAAATTGATAATTTATTTGATTCGGTTATAAATTAATCATATTATTTTAATAATATCTCATAATGATTCACAAAAAAATATGTGTATATGAACTAAATTAGAAATCGTTCAATAAAACTTAAATGGAAAATTGAACAAATGTACACTTAAATTTAATTGTAATCAACAAATAAAGTAAATTTGTACAATTTTAAAATGTATATTTATAGTTTATAAATAAAAAAATATTTATGTACTTTAGTGAATTTTTCTCTAACTATTTAGAATATTAATTTGTGCCTAATAATTTTTATTTTATATGATACTAATGTCATTTTTCAATTTAGATGTCCCTAGAAAAACTTTAAACTTTTAAAAGAATTCATAATTTTTTCTTCAATTTTCAAAATATATGTTTAAATAAATAATGAATAAATGAGTAGAAAAGTAAATTTGATTATTTATGGTTTGAAATTGATAAAAATTCTATAAATCTCTACTCAAGGTTTTTTTATTAAACTTTATGGGTGTATTAGCAAATTTAACAAAATATAATAGGTAGTAATCTATTTTTAATGAAAAAAGGGTGGGGTCCATGGATCTACCCTTGTAAGTGTGCATCTGCCTCTAAGCAGAAAGACAATGAGAATAAAAAAAAGAGACAATTTAGGCGAATTCTTTTTAAAAAAGTGAAATCAAACGACGGCATAACACGAAAGGATGCAAGACGCATTAATTGCACCATAGCATGCTGTTTGAAAGGCACAAATATATAGAGGAGGGGAAAGCCGGCCGACGGCCTGACCCACTAAAATCTACTTTGCAATATAAAAATAAATATTTATAGGAACCGGGAATGGAGGGGGGAGATTAATGATGGAATGAGACTACAAACCCAACAAAGCACACAAATACCACATCACCCAAAAGAAACAATGAATACACGCTCACCTATGAATAAGATAGTCCCAAGCCACCAAAGAAGATCCAGATTTTATCAGCACATCTAGAGATACCATATAATCATATAACTAGAGCCGAAGCTCATACCTTCCATCTGAACCTATACTAGAAACCACAATAATTCTTTATAAAATTCCCACATTTATCAATGTGCTTTTAGCAACAAGGCAAACATGTGTTGTTGTTAGTTTTCACTATATATAAATTATATGCATCATTTTCTAGAAAAATGTCAGTTATTTTTTTCTTAACAAGTTTAATTTTAGTATCATAAATTATAAATAAATTAAGGGTTAATGTCATAAAAATTCACCTACTTTACATGTTTTTTCATTTTAATCACGTAGTTTAAATTTTCTCATTTTCATGCACGAACTACCACTTTTTCTCAAATTCATGCACGGTGTTGAGGTGTCACGACTCCATTGATGTAATTCGCTGAGGTGGAGTTCATTTTACACTAATGAATGAGTGCCACCTCAGCGCCGTGCATGAATTTGAGAAAAAGTGGTAGTTCGTGCATGAAAATGAGAAAATTTAAACTGCGTGATTAAAATGAAAAAACGTGTAAAGTTCGTGATTTTTTTTGACATTAACCCATAAATTAATTTAAGTAATTTTTAAAAAAAAAAATTGTAATCAAATAATTAAAAAGTATAGTTTACATTAACTTTATATTAAATTTATATTAAATTTACATGTAGTTAATTCTGAGTTTACATTAAATTTATTTTTATAATATTATCAATTAATATTTATTGTTGTACATTAATATATTGTTTATGCTTATTTATTCACATTTTGCATGCAGAGATTGAGTTTAATATAATTTCAAGTTTATATGGGATTGATAACAAATTATATTAACTAATATTTGAATAAAAAAATTCATCAAAGATAATTAAAATATTTAACATGAACAAAAAACTATATATATTTCGTTATGATTATTTTATTTAAAAAATGTTACTTTAGATTTATGAAGAAAAAAATTTATATTTTATATCAAGTTGACAATAAATTGATTCAATAAACACACAAAAACTAATAATTGTATATTATAGGGTTTACAATGAGTCAATTCATGACTATAAAAACACATGATAAATTAATTAATATTTTTTGAAATCTAAAATTGACATAAGTTGTTTCATGTTTAGAAAACACGTGCTAAATCTATATATATGTAGTTAACATATAAAGTTGGTAAAACGTTGACTCGTCGTTACATAAACACATGATAAAATAATAAATATTTATTTAAAATATATAGTTGACAGTAAGTGAATTCATTGTTACATAAACAATTGATTAACTAGTAAAATATATTTTCAAAATATAAAGTTCACAATGGGTTAATTCATGGTTACGACAACGCATTATAAACTAATAAATGTTTATTTAAAATTTAAAGTGAACAATGAGTTGATTCATGTTTACATGGAAAGTTGACAATGAGTCAATTAATGGTTACAAAAACACATGATAAACTAGTATATTTATATTTAAAATCTAAATTTCACTAAAAGTCGATCCATGACTATATAAACCCTTGATAAAATAATAAGGATTAATTTCATAAAAATTCACGACCTTTGCACGTAGTTTTATATTAATCACGACTTTTAAAAGGTGGCGTTTAAATACACGACCGTTCATTTTATTTCAAATCTATCAATAAAGTAAAATCTGGTGTATTTTTTAAGACAAAAAATTCATAATCCTACATAATCTAATCAAAAGATAATAAAATTTGGTGTCGAGTTATAATTTGGGTGTTTAATTAATGGTTTAGTGAAGAACTTAGTCAACAAAAATACATTAAAATGATGAATTTGAAACAAAATGAAAGGTCGTGTATTTAAACGCCACCTTTTAAAAGTCGTGATTAAAATGAAACTACGTGCAAAGATCGTGATTTTTTATGTAATTAACCCAAATAATAAATGTATATTTAAAATCTAAAGTTGAGAACAAGTGGTTACATAAATTTTAAATTTTTTAACTTTAATTTTTTTTAATATTTTAAATTTCAATCAAATTATTTCAAGCAAACAAAATTAATCTTAAATTTATAATCGGTGTATAAAAAAATTGCTTTAAGTTTATAATCGGTGTATAAAAAAATTGCTTTAAGTTTATATACAATTTTTTTTTATATTACGTTTATATTTATTTTACATACAATCATATACATTATTAAAGAGTACATGTACATATAATAAAAAGTAAATAATGACAACAAACAGGTCTTATCTTAGTTGTGAGGCACATGGCCAATAAATGAGAGGTCCTAAGTGCGAACCTCACTAAGAGTAAATGATATTTTATTTAATTATTTAAATATCTGACAACTAGAGTTGACCGTTGACCGACTCTTGTTGACTGTTGGCCGACCACCGTCCGGCGGCCGGACCAACAACTCCTAGCTAGATCAATTCCCGATTGGGCGGACCATTTTTGGTTCAACAGTCACCTTATCCTTTACTTATTAACTATTGATAAGGGGTCAAATAGGCAAGTGAGCGTTGACCTAGTTGACAACGCTCACATTGCATTTCTCTGAGGGAATGGATTCGACCCACCCCTCAGACAGCCAGTGGACTGATTAGAAAATGAATACTAACACTAACACCTAACATCTAACGTAGTGTAATTCTATCTTCGACAAAAAAAGGGTCAAATAGATCTAAAAATGTTTTGAAGTATAAATGAAAAGTTGAAAAATTCAATTGGGGGATTTTTGCACTAATGTTTTTTTTAGTCACTAACATATATTTTTGTAAAATATGAGTCATCTATTTGTATTATCTTTAGTTTTACTTTTTCTAGATTCTGTGTACTTGACTTTCATGATCTCAACTATTCCAACATTTATGGTTGTTTTTTTTTTGGTAAAATGTACCAAAAGAGATATACCAACTATTTACACATGAAGGCTCACAGCTGAAAACCAGCAGCCCAACAACTCAAAAACAAAAACAGCAATTAAGCTAATCTACTCCAGTTCTGATACAGAACAGCAAAACTATCAGAGCTATTCCTCTTGGTATACAATTTCAACAAAATATCTCTTCTAATCCAGGTCTTGATCACCCCTGCATTCACTCTTTCATTTGTAAAAATTATACTATTCCTACCTCTCCAAACATTGTAGATAGAACAAATGAAAGCCAATCTTCTCACCTTTGCTAACAAACATTTTCCAGCTGTTTTCTTGCTATACCAAGACCATTCACGTCTCCAGTTACTCCAGTCCCTATTTATGAAGCAAGCTTTCATAACATCAGTGATCACACTTCTCATCTCAGTACACTCAAAAAATAAGTGCTCTACAGATTCCACAGCACTGTTACAGAAAACACATTCATCCTTATCAATACATCCCCATCTTTTGAGTTTGTCTCTTGTCTTCAATCTCTTCTTCACTGCAAGCCACGCTATGAAGCTTTTTCTAGGGATACAGCCAGGGTTCCATATTACTCTCCACCACGTAACTTTAGGATATTTCATTATGAAATGGTCCCAAGCGTTCTTGATTTCCTGCATATGTCAAATGCTTAGCAGTCCAATGAGTGATCCTCCTGGTGATCCTCTCAATTAAAATGCTGCAATCCTCCTTAGTTAACCTCTTGCTAATGAGGGGAACTCCAAGATACTTAATAGGTAGGCTACCTTCAGAAAATCTCAACAAGCTCAACATATCAGTTTTGATGTTTGCATCCACTCCACAAAAGTAAACACAACTCTTATCAGAGTTCACTTGAAGCCCAGAGGTTTTATGGAATCTTTCCAAGATACCAGCAACTCTACTAACACTCCTTAAGTTCCCTTTACAGAATATAAAGAGATCATCTGCAAAACACATATGGTTTATCTTCAAATTCTTGCAACCTGAGTGGTAGTCAAAGTCATTGTCATCTAGCTGATTTAAGGATCTGGATAAGAACTCCATGACCAGGACAAAAAGGAGAGGGGACATAGGGTCCCCTTGCCTGATTCCACAAGCTCCTCTAAAAAAACCCTCAGGGCAGCCATTAATCATAATTGAGTACACAGGGGACCTCATACAAGCCATAACCCAATTAATGAATTGACTAGGAAACCTTAAGCTCAATAAAACCTCCTCAATACAATCCCAGCTAATGGAATCATATGCTTTTCTGATATCAATCTTCATAGCACAATCACCTCCACCTCTACTTCTATGGTAATTATGGACTAATTCATGAGCCAATAAGATGTTGTCAGCAATCTTCCTTCCAGGAACAAATGCAGACTGAGCCTTATCAATAAGGTATCCTAAAACCCTGCTAAGCCTTGCTGAAATTATCTTAGTAATACACTTGTAAAGGACATTACAGCAAGAGATGGGTCTATAATCACTAATATTCTCAGCATTCTCTATTTTGGGGATAATGGTAATGATTGTAGCATTCAACTTCTTAAGCAAAATCCCAGTCTCAAAGATATCAATAACAGCTTCACTCACATCTTTCCCAATAATATCCCAACTCTTTTAAAAAAAATAAACTGCTATAACCATCAGGGCCAAGGGCTTTTTCACTATTAATGTTGAACGTTGCATCTCTAACCTCCTTCTCAGTGACAGGACTGCAAAGCAAAATCTTATCTTGATCCTTAACATAATTCCCATTAGCTATAATATCACTATCAACACTCAACTATCTAGTTTTATAGCTCCCAAAAAGCCCTTTATAGTAATCAACAATACTATTAATAATAACATTCTGGTCAGAACAAACAGTGTTATTAATGGTTAGGTGAGTGATCCTATTGCTAGAGTTCCTCTGCTTCAAGTTTTTGTGAAAAAATGAAGTGTTTTGATCCCCTAGCTCTATCCACTGGACCGTTGATCTTTGCTTGTAAAAGCTCTCCTCCCACCTTAAACACTTCTTAAAGTGAATGGCAATTGCTTGCTCCTCATCCAGGAGATCCGGATTCATAGGATCATATTGAATATTGCTCTGGATATTCTCTAACAAGGATCTCAACTCTTTCACCTTATTAGAAACGCCACTATAGCATGTTCTATTCAGCTTCCTAAACTCAAACTTCAAGTTTTTAAGTTTATGAACAATTTTAAACATCTTAAAACCCTGCATAGGTTTACTCCAAACACTTCTCACAATGTCTAAAAATATGTCATTTTCAGCCCACATATTAAAAAATCTAAAGGGTCTCACTCTAGTACACCTCACATCATTAAACTTAACAATCAGAGCAGCATGATCAGAAATACCTTGGGGAAGGATTCTAGCCTCTAAGCCCTCAAAAGAGTTGATCCAAAATTCATTCACAAGAACTCTGTCTAGCTTCCTCCAAACTCGATTGCTTCCACCTTGGTTGTTAGTCCAAGTGAACAGGCTACCACTCCATTTTAACTCTAGCAAATTTGCCTCATGAATGCAGTTCTGAAAGTCAACACTTGCAGACGAGCTAATCAAATTGACACCACATCTATCACTCTCCCTCAAGATAGCATTGAAGTCACCCATTAACACCCAAGGGGTTTGGTTATTAATAGAAGCCTCATAGATATCCTTCCACAAATTCTTTCTACTAACAATATCATTAGCACTATAGATAAAGGTACATAAAAACCTTCTATCCTCCATACTAACCCTGCAATGCATCATCTGGTCACTTTTCTTTATAACATCAATCTGGACACTATCAACTTTGTAAAGAATCCAGATTCTGCCTAAATCACCATGTTCATAATTACTAATCATACTCCATCCATGCAAATTGAACTTCCTCCACACTTTATCCATGTTAACTTTCCTCACTCTAGTTTCTACCACAGCAATGAGAGACAGATGATTTTTGACTATCAACTTTTTTATCTCACACTGCTTAATGGGGTCATTCAGACCCCTAATATTCCACACTCCTATCATTTACCCCTATCGGGGGGTATGAAGTTATCCCTCTGCCTACTGTCTCCAATATTGCCAACCTTCAAAATACTCTGCTTATCCATTATCATCCCTAAGCTGCTGCTTACTCCTCTTGTTTCAACTGTAACAGGCAGTTTGTTTTTCCCTTTTAAAGTAGTAATGTTTTTCCCTCCTACTTTACTCTGACTCCCTTATATTTTCTTCTTTTGCTCTTCTACCATACTCTTCTCAGGTTTCTCCACTTCCTTTACAACAGAATCAACAACCGTTTTACCAGTCCCAGCAACATCAATAACTTTGGGAATCCATGTCTTCTGCACTGGATTTTCATTACACGCCCCATAGGTATGCCCAAGAGTTTTGCATTTGCTGCAAGCCTGAGGTTTCCATTCGTAGCTCACTTTCTGTTTAATTTGTTCCCCCATCTCATCCTCTAGAATAATCTCCATAGGATATTCCCCAAAAACATCCATCTCCACTAAAATTCCGGCATAAGATAATCTCGAAAGATTATTAGTACATTGATCAGTAAACATCGGTCTTTCACACATACTAGCAATTTTCCCCAGCATGTCTGGGGTCCAGAAGTCCCATGAAAGCTCAGGGAGCTGGATCCAAACAGGAACCCTCAACAACTCATCCACCTTAAACTTCATTCTCTTCCTCCATTCATTCACCACCACAGGCCTTTTATCAGAGAAGATAGGACCATCTGATAGAGCTCTCATTTTTCCTTCATCACAATCAAAATGGAGCAAGAACATTCTAGAGTTAATCTGAATTACCTCTTGAAGTCCATGACTCCTCCATCTATTCATCAAGAATCCTTTCAATCTGAAGAAACCTGGTTCTGAACCAATAACTGAACAAATCAACGAGTCCTTCCATTTATCTCCTTGTTCATCTACCTCCTTAGAATGGAATTTTACCACTCTTTTCCCATTACTCACCGCCGGAGGATGATATTGCAATCTGGCTCCATTATCCCTCGTTCTATTATCGACAAATAGAGATCTCCATGTTTTAGCCTCAACCTTATGGTCTTCCTCAACTTCTTCTTCCTCATTCACTAGAGTAAATCTAGTAGCTGAGTTCTTCTGAGGATTAACCTTCAAACTTTTCTCACTCACTACAGATTTAACGCTTTCCACATCCTCTCTATTCACATCATACTCCTTATCATTTGCATCATTCCTCTAAAAGTTTGTCAGATCTACCCCCGATTCATTTCCCTTACTAGTTTCACCTTCTTCCCAATCTTCCTTTTCAATAACTTCTTAAACAATCTGTAACTTCAGATTCGAAACTTGCTTTGGCGTTGTGTAGCTAGGTTTCTTAGCTTTCCTTCCCATAGTGAGAGACGGCGTAGGTTAGCAAGAGAGCTTACCGAGCACCGAGAGGAAAGAGAGAGAAAACCAGCATTAACATTTATGCTTGTTATTTGGCCTAATTATCAAAAAAAATAAAAATTGTCAAAAATAGTCTACTCTAATTATTAGTGGGGTTAGCAGGAGTTAATGTGAGACATTTCTGAACTTTCACATATGTAGTGCCAATTTTTTTGTTTAATAAAAATAATTTTAAATTTGCGCATATCCTTCAATTTTAGCATTATTCAAATTTAACCAAATCTATTATTACACTTCAATTTTTAATTTTTTTTTAAATAGCGACTTGGTAAACTTTTAAGCCTAATAGATAATGTAACATGCATCTAACTTTTTATACAAAAAAAGTATGAGTCAATAAATAAATAATTATTTGCTAATCAAATCAAAATTTATGCTACTATTTTCTTTTCGAGAGTCACTTTTTATTGAATCAATTTTTTTATTATATAGAACCTTTGATTTATCAATATTTTCTTTTCATTTCAACCAGTATTTTAAAAATTGGAAAGAAATATTTAGTTCAATCGGTTCGGCCGTAAACCAGTTTCCAATTAGGTTTGCTTCAACTAAAAATGTTAAAAATCATGGTTCAACCTCTTTCAACCAATAAAATATCATATGATATGGTGAACTATTAAATTATAAAAACTATAGAATTTCCAAAAACAATATTATGCTATTCTTTTTCAAAACTAAAAAAACTCATATATAGGTCTAAATATATTTTTATTATTCTAAGAGTGACAATTTATATATATTATATAATTAGATAAAATAATAATATATTCATTTTTATTCAAACAATTTAATAGATGATTAAATTGGTTAAACCGTAAATCGGTGGCTACACTTGTTTGGTTATTAGTTTGATATTTTAAATATTTTTTTAACTATTCATGCACCACATTTTTTAAAAGAAAAAAAATTGCTTTCCATGCCTTTTTCAAAAATATAATTAAAGTTTAGTCTTATTTTTGTTAAATGTGAAAGTTTATGCTAAAATTGAACTATACTTGATAGTTGGGATTATTTTGACAATTAGACCCTTATTATGTTATGTGCGTTTTTTTTATGTAATTCGTGAAGATAAAGGTTTATGGGAGGAATACAATTCACAATCTTGGTAAAATGTTGCCGAGCATTTATATTATTTGAATAATAGTTCGTTAGTCTCTTTTTTTAAATCTCCGTAGTGGTCTATTAATTTTCATTAACAATAAATGACTGTTTATTTTATTTCATTTTATCAAATACTTTTAATTCTTTTAAAAGCAAACATTACAAAATGATTTCTTTCAAAATCAAAAGCGGTTTCATTTTTAAACTTGTTTCTCTAATATTTTTATACATATAAAGCAGATTCCTTTAAATAAAGCAAAGAAAGTCATATGCATCGTAAATAAAACGCGACCCTCTCACTAGCAATTTTCTTTTCCATATACATTCATCACAACCTAATATAGTAAAATTGGAATATTAGATGTCTTATTAAAAAAACCTATCTTGAATTTGACTTTGCAAACTCGAAAAATATTGATTTATGAAGTAAAAAGAAACACAGAGAAAAAAGAACTAAGATTTGATGAGAATATAATAAAAGGGAGTAGATCATCTCTACTTAAAGACTTCTTGACCGACATTTTATGAATAACCACACATACAAAGAGAAAAGGAATAATAAGGGGATGCCTTATGTTTTAATTAAGTATTATCTATATCTTAAATGTTCAAAAAATCAAGATTTGATGCGTATCATCTTTTTTTTTTTGGCTTAATGGCGTAAAAAATCACAAAATTTAGTGTGTTTTGCAAATTTAACATAAATTTTCAATTTTGGCAAATTAATACATCAACTTTTAATTTTTTATAATTTTAGCACCGATCAATTTTCTATCAGAAAAATGTTGATGTGGACGCCGGAACACTGATTATTCTGGTGTACACATCATCATTTTTCTCTAATTTTCTGAAAGAAAATTGATCGGTGCTAGAATTGCAAAAAATTGAAAGTTAGTGTATTAATTCTCTCTATTTTTCACATAATTTTAGAATAATTTTTTTTTAGACCTCTTCTACTACCACCAATAGTCTTTTCCACCAGCACGCCGCCAGACTACTTCTATTCTTCGGGACTCTTCTTTGTCTGAGTTGACACAGAGAAAGAAGATGGTTCTTCTTCGTCTTGGTTGAACCCAGACAAAAAAAATGAAGAATCTTCTACGTATAGGTAACCTAGACGAAAAACTCTTCGTGTGGGTTCAACCCAGACGAAAAAGATCTTCATCTGGGTTGAACCCACACGAAGAAAAAGGTCTGGTAGGGAGGTGCGACGGCAGGGAGATGGTCCGGTGGCGGGCTGATTGGAGGCTAGTGGTGGTTCGTTTTTGTTCAGTGTGTAAACTTCTTAAACCAAATCAAATACCCAATTAAGTTGGAAACCAACTTTTACTTGTTTTGTTTATAGTTAATTCTCTTTGATGAACTGAAATTTTGATTTCATTCGGTTTAGTACGGATGGCTCACTGGTTTAAAACATAATAACTTAAATCTTGTGGTCGAGAACCAGTCCTAGAACCGGTTTCCAAAGATGTAGCCGACCATCAAAGCCGGTTTGACAACCTGCTTCATAACATGGGCAAGTTATGAACCATGATGACCTGCCAAATATGGCTTCACAACATGTTTCACAACCTGCTCCACAGCATGTGTCGATTGTGAACCATGTTGTAGAGTAAGTTGTGAACCATTTTTGATAGTCTGTCCTATAAGAGCCATATGTTTAACTACTATCAAAAATGGATCAAAAATTCAAAAAACTTTACTTAAATTAATGGTCATATATAACAAAAAAATTAAAGTAAAATATACCAAGTTCTTTAGTCTAAAAATTGAATATTTACATACCACTCTACTTCATCAGTTTAATATAATATGTATATTTAGCTTTTAAATTTATAAAGAACGAATAAATAATTAGGGTTTCATGATATATTAGATCAGTATTCGTGAGAGGAGAAAAGAGAAGTGAGAGAGCGGATTCGTAAGTATGAAGAAGAGAGAGGCAGTGAAAAATAAGGGAAAAATTAGGGTTAGGGGATATGAAGAGGGTATTTTATGTATTTTCACTAACATTCTTAACGACGTCGTTACATATTTGGTTTTTTCAGTTGGGTTAACGTGATCAAATACCAAAACTCTAGAATTTGAGATTTTTAAAATCTCTAAACCAAATCACTATATGCAAATTATTATAACCACTCGACTCCAATTTTTGGTCTGTATTGATTCTGTTTTATGATTTGGTTCGGTTTTTGCTCATTCTAGTGGTAGTGGTGGTGATAGAATGAAATTTTATGCAAAGTTGAGGGAGTTAATTGAGCCTATATTTTGAATGATCTGACATTATAACATGTGATGTTGTCACGACCAGAATTCAGTGATCGTGACCAGCGCTAGAGTATGGGTATGGCTGTACCGAAATCCATAGCTAACCTCGCGGATAACCACACAAACATATAAACCTGCAAGAAATCCACTGCTCGGGGGCAACCGAGACTACAACCTAAGTCTAGCAGTTTATATAAATAATACATAACCAAAGGCTCGGCTCAAATCCGAGACTACAACAGTATGTCATATTATAAATACTTGAATCCAAAGTAAACATGCCAACATATATAAGTTATAACAGCCAGACCAATCTGGCAAACAACAACAATAAATGTAAAGACACACTAATACTACTGCGGTCTAAGAGTTTTAAATAAGTTGATATCTTTATTCAATACAAAAATAAACCTCCGAGGAAATCAACAAAGATGGATGTCCAACACGCTCAAAATCATAAACCTGAAAATAGGGGATAGCAACGGGGATAAATATGCTGAGATGAGTTCATACGACTATTTACATTTATTCAGTAAAAGCTATAAAAACTAAAAACACTTTTATACTAATATATAACATTATGGAAATATTGTATTGAAATGATCCCAACGTAAGTGTGACGTATCACACTGAATCCCAGAATGGACAGGAACAAATCCTCGTCAATTCCCAGCGTAAGCAAGACATTTGCCGATCCTAGAGTACTTACGGGTGCACAGAGTCTTGATACAAGCTTATCGAGTAGCCCGTTCCAATCCAGATCCATAATGTCTTAAAACAAGTTCGTAAACATTTATATATATATATATATATATATATATATATATATATATATATATATATATTAAAATACACAGTTTACTTAATAAAGCGGTAAATAGCGATATAAACTCACTGCTTGCGGATCACGTGAAAAACCTGGCAAGCACTAAACCTGTTTCGAATCCGAAGCACGAACAGTCGCAAGTCTAAGAACAAGGCATAAAACATAATTAAAATCATCCCCTAACTCTAGAGATTACTAGATACCACGTAGGACTAGCACAAATATCAACCAATCCAAAGTACACACCATCATAATGTCACTACACATATTTAGCTAAAATACCAAAGCATAAACCAACATGGAGTAATAATACTTACTCAGACCATAACCAGAGCCATACAATAAGTTAAGTCAAATTGAGTTCCCAATTTGAAAACATAATTGGATAGCCATTTTAAATAACTTAGTTTAAAATCCCTAAGTGGTGAGTCAGGCAAGTTATCATAACTATCAAGCTAAACCTCACATGTCAGGCGATCTGTCACGACCCATTTTCATGAATCGTGACCGGCGCTAGGGTATGGGTATGGTTGTACCAAAACCCGTAGCAAGCCTTGCGGATAACAGATAAATATCATAAACAAAAATGTACCTGCATACACATGCTCGGGGGCAACCGAGACTCCAACCTCGTCTAGCAGTACATATAAGCAACATATATTAAAAGCATACTTAATTTCAATTTAAACTCCAACAACATGGCGATTAATATATAATACCATAAACAATGTAATCATGCCAAAACTGATAAACATAATAGTCGGACCAATCCAACAAACAATAGTCTAAAATGTAAACGTAGACTATAACATAAATAAACTGATACTACTACTGTGGTCTAAGAGTTTAAAATAGTTCGACTCTTTCATTCTGAAAATAAAATAAAAACCTCAGAGAATAAAGAAACGGAGATCGACCAATGCTCAAATCATAAACCTGAAAAATTTGGGAAAATTTCATTATGGATTATCAATGAAATGGGCTACTCGATAAATATCATAAACCTCAGAGAATAAAGAAACGGGTTCAGATTTACTGAGTAGAGTTTATATAACAATTTACATTTATTAAGTTGAAAACCTTTAACACGTTTAATAAAAAAATTTCATTATGGATTATCAATAAAACCCTAAACCACAATTCTAAATCCATTGTCGTGTCAGTGAGACGTATCTCAATAACCGATCCCCGATTATCACTTAATAAATAGTGAGCCCAGGAGACGTATCTTCCACCGGTGCCCTCTCTAAGGTGAGACGTATCTCAAACCTACCTCAATACCATAATCATTACCGGTGTGCACGCAGTCCCGATGATGCCCACCGAGTAGCACGTTCCAAATCAAATCTACAATGCCGAAAAACAATTCAAAAGGTGCTTATATGTATATATATATATATATATATATAAAAAAAACATAACATTTGCTTAATAAAAGAGGTAAATAGAGATATAAACTCACTGCTTGCTAAATCCACGTGGTCCTGACAAGTACCTAACTCTGGTTCGCCTTTGAAGTACGAACAGTCGACGGGTCTAAATAAAATATTAAAATCATAATTAAAATCAGACCTAACTCTAAACAATACTAGACACCACATAGGACTAGCACAACACAATACCAAGCCACATTTAATAAACACTTATATTAAATGCATTCCAAAAATAACCCAAGTTATAGATACAAATCATATAAACATATTTAGAATGATTCGTAAAATAATTTAAATAAACCCAAGTTAGAATCCATATAAGTGAGTCAGCCGAGTTATTAAAAACTACCAAGCTTCTTCCCACTTGCTGGGCAACCACAGTCTTACCCAAACCAAATTAATAAACCCGATTTTATAAATTAAAATACTTAATAAAATAATTGTCCATTTTAAAAAAATAAAATTCAATATCTTCAAATCCATGTAACCCGAGTTACAATCAAAACTTAACCATTTTTAGTTTAATAAAGTTTAGGGACTAAATTGTACTTTAGCCAATTTAATTTTCGAAATTAAATTTAATTACTAATTTTCAATTTACTAAATTATAAATCACATAAAAGTCCAAAAGTTATCATATTGATAAAAACTTAACTTAAATAAGTTTTTAGAAACTTTTAGGGGCTAAACTGTAAATTAGCCAAATTGACATTTCCATTAAAAATAAAATGTTTAACGTACTCAAATTGTCTATTTAAAATTGAAACAAAAATCAAAAGTTAAAAACAAACAACTATGATTCAATTGATTTAAACTAACAACTTTAGTGACCATTTTGGCCAGTTAGCTATCTTCTCCCTTTATGAATGAAAACCAACACAGAGCCATTAATTTGATAACAAATTTCAAAAGAACCATTCCCTCCATCTTTGTTCCAACAATTACAGTAGGTAATTATTATGAACCTATCATTCTCAAACTAACAATAACAATTTCAAGTCATAACCTACTGTCATTACAAATCAAACCATTTAACCCTAATCATAGAGGAATCAAACAAGCAATAAGAATTTCAGTCACGGCAGCCAACATTCAGCAAGACTCAAGAACATAACATCGATATAACATTTACATGGCGGAATCGAAACTGCGATAAAACGATCTAAAACTTAAGCCAAGATTTAACTACAACCTCTGTAACACGATTTGCACGAAGAATGACAGTAGCAACTTAATAACATGAACTGCAGCAACAATCCAAAGAATGGCAGCAAGTTACATTAGAAACGACGAAACGAAACGGCAATGAACGGAGTAATCTTTACGTACCTTTATCGATTCCAATATGTGAGATTTGAAGAGATCGTTGAGTCGATGCGAACCGTCAAAGAACAAACGAATTTAAGCCCAACAATGAGATACTAAATCAAGAACCGTATTTGACGATAATGCGTCGAATGAACGAAACTAATACGATACTTACCGAGCTTGAATTGAATGGAGCTTGGATAGAGTTTAATGAAGTTTCAGATTTGTTTAAGGGAGTGTGACTGATAGGTTTTGATTCAAAACGAGAGAAATTTCTTTTTAGGTTAAGAAAAGGAAGAAACGTGATGCAAAAGATGTTTATATAGGAGAGGAATGAAATGAAATGTTACTGCTATAAGTTTATGCTTCAAAAGGAAAACAAATGGGCCTTTTAATAAATCATGGCCATAAACAATATTAGTGGTGGGCTTTTCACGTGGACTTGCATGAGTTTCATGCAATGGTAATATACTCTTATTTTCCTTTTTTTTTCTTTTAAAATTTTAATAATACAAACCAACCACGAACCGAATCAACGAACGACTAAAACAAAATTTAATAAAAATATATAATAATAATAATAGTAAATTATTTAAAATTTGACGGAATGCAAAAAAATTAAAATTAAAATTTAAAAAGAAAATATTTCAAAAATACGGGATATTACATTCTCCCCAACTTATTAAAAATTCGCCCTCGAATTTAAAATGCAAATATCAAAACTTAACAACACATAAGGCACACAAAATCCAACAACGATAGCGCATAATAAACGATACACGTACCTCAAGGAAAGAGGAAAGGATAACGTTTCCGCATATCGGACTCCGTCTCCCAAGTGCACTCCTCAACAAAATGATTCATGCCACATAACTTTGACCATCGGAATCTCCTTGTTCCGCAACCTATGCACTTGCGTATCGACAATCTCAACTGGCTGTTCCTCATAAGACAGCTCTTGGTCAATCTCAACGCTCTGAGGCACAATCACATGTGAAGGATCTGAAATGCACTTCCTCAACATAGAAACATGAAAAACAGGATGCACTAAAGACATGTCTGGCGGCAGAACCAGACGATAAGCCTCATTTCCAATCCTCTCTGAAATCTCATAAGGACCAACGTACCTCGGTGCCAATTTCCCCTTGACACCAAAACGAACCACGCCTTTCATATGCGAAACCCGAAGAAACACAAAGTCTCCCACCCGAAACTCAATGTCTTTTCTCTTCGGATCAGCATAACTTTTATGCCGGCTAAAAGCTGTCTCCAATCTGCGCTTGATCAACGGTACTTTCTCTGAGGTAACCTGAATAATCTCAGCACCGGACAGCTTCCGCTCGCCGACCTCTTCCCAGCAGATGGGAGATCGACACTTGCGTCCATCTAAAGCCTCATAAGGTGCCATCTCAATGCTCGCATGATAACTGATGTTGTAGGAAAACTCAATCAAAGGCAAATGAGTATCCCAGCTACCCTGAAAATCAAGAATGCACATCTGAGCATATCCTCCAATGTCTGAATAGTCCGCTCAGATTGACTGTCAGTCTGGGGATGAAAAGCTGTACTGAAGTCCAAACGAGAACCCAAAGACTCCTGTAACGCTTTCCAGAAACTCAAAGTGAAAATAGAACCTCTGTCAAAAACAATCAAAACCGGTACACCATGCAAACTGACAATCCTGTCGATGTACAACTGAGCCAACTTCGAAGCAGGATACGAAACCTTGATATGAAAGAAATGAGCTGACTTGGTCGTACGGTCAACTGTTACCCAGATGGAATCGTACCCCTATCGAGTACGTGGTAAACCAACAACAAAGTCCATGGAAATCCACTCCCACTTCTACTCTAGAATAGGTAGTGGCTGCAGATAGCCGAAAGGTCTCTAATGTTCCAGCTTCACCTGCTGGCAAGTCAGACACTTGGAAACGTACTCTACAACATGCTTCTTCATTCCTCTCCACCAATACGTACCCTTGAGGTCATGGCACATCTTGGTAGATCTCGGATGAACACTGTAAGCTGACGTATGTGCTTCCTCCAAAATCTGGTCTCTCAAACCATCCGAATCCGGAACGCACAGTCTAGAACCAAACCTGAGAATTCCGTCAACAAAAACAAACTCGGAATTCCCATCCATATGGATCTCATCCATAATCCGTTTCAATTGTGGATCCTCAGCTTGTAAAGCCTTAATCCTATCAATCAAAACCGGTTGCACCTGCAATTGTGCCAACAGACTACCATTCTAAGAAACCTGAAAACCATAGCCCGAAGCTATCAAACCATGCCACTCTCTAACCATGGGTCTACGCCGAACCTAAGAAATATGGGCCAAACTGCCTGAAGACTTGCGACTCAACGCATCGGCTACCACATTAGCCTTACTAGGATGGTACTGAATAGTACAGTCGTAGTCTTTCAGCAACTCTAGCCACCTCCTCTGTCTCAGATTCAACTCTCGCTGATCAAAGATGTACTTCAGACTCTTGTGATCAGTGAAGATCTCGCAAGTCGCACCGTACAAATAGTGCCTCTAGATCTTCAGAGCAAAAACCACAGCAGCTAACTCCAATTCATGAGTAGGGTAATTCACCTCATGCTTCTTTAGCTGACGAGAAGCATAGGTGATCACCTGTCCATGTTGCATCAACACGCAACCTAAGCCAATCCGAGAAGCATCGCAGTATACAGTAAAACCCTCAATGCCAGAAGGCAACGCCAAAACAGGAGCTGTAGTTAGAATCTCCTTCAGCTTCTCGAAACATGCTTCACACTTGTCGGTCCACTCAAAATTAACACCCTTCTTTGTCAGCTTAGTCAAAGGTGCAGATATTCGAGAGAAATCCTGCACGAACCGACGGTAGTAGCCAGCTAACCCAAGAAAACTCCTGATCTCGGTAGCTAACCTCGGCCTCTGCCAATCCATAACCGCCTCAATCTTCTTCGGATCAACTTTGATCCCATCCTTCGAAACCACGTGTCCTAAGAAGGTAACCTGCTCCAGCCAAAACTCGCACTTTGAGAACTTAGCATAAAATTGATGCTCTCGCAAGGTCTGTAGTATAGTCCTCAAGTGATAAGCATGCTCCTCCTCACTCCGAGAATAAATCAGGATGTCATCAATGAAGACGATAACATGCCGATCCAAAAACGGCTTAAAAACCCGATTCATCATGTCCATAAACTCTGCTGGTGCGTTAGTCAAGCCAAACGACATGACCAAAAACTCGAAATGCCCATAATGCATTCTGAAAGCAGTCTTAGGCACATCGACATCCCGAATACGAAGTTGATGATACCCGGATTTCAAGTCAATCTTGGAAAAGCACTTCGCACCTTGCAATTGATCAAACAAGTCGTCGATGTGAGGAAGAGGATATCTGTTCTTGATGGTCGCCTTATTCAACTGCCTGTAGTCGATACAAAGCCGAAAGGAACCATCCTTCTTCTTGACAAACAGAACTGGAGCACCCCATGGAGAAGTACTCGGTCTGATGAAGCCACTGTCCAACAGTTCTTGTAACTTCTCCTTCAACTCCTTCAGCTCAGTAGGAGCCATCCGATACGGCGGTATTGAAATAGGACCAGTTCCAGGAACAACGTCTATACAGAACTCGATATCCCGATCAGGTGGTAATCCAGACAACTCCTCTAGAAAAACGTCAGTGAACTCATTCACTATAGGGACAGTACTCACACTGCCCACCTCATCATCCACATCTCGAACCACACCTAAGAAAGCTTGACAACCCTTACTCATCATCCGCTTTGCCTTGATCGCAGAAATTAGATTCTTAGGTGTTTCCGCCTTCTTCCCTTGAAAAGAAAAGGGTAGATCACCTGGAATCCGAAACTCAACCGACTTCCCTCGACATTCGATCGAAGCATAATGGCGTGCCAGCCAATCCATCCCCAAAATCATGTCAAATGAAAGAACATCCAAAACAACTGAATTAGCACGCAAGTCTCTTCCATGGATAACCAAGGAACACGATGGATACACAACGTCCACCACCACACAGTCAGACAAGGGAATAGAAACAGATAAAGGTTCACACAGACTTGTTGGTGTTATACCAACTTAGCAGCAAAACATGTAGACACAAAAGAATGGGTTGCACCCGCATCAAATAAAACTAAAACATCTACAAAGGCAATCTGAATAATACCTTGCACCACTGCGTTAGATGCGAGAGCATTCTGAGGAGTCAAGGCGAAAACTCTGGCCTGACCCTGACTCTACTGCTGAGAACTCTGTCCATTACCATAGCTGCTAGAACCTCTACCGTTGCCACGGCCTCCAAAACCACGCCCTCTAGAACCTCGGCCCCGCTGGCCACCAAAAGAAGCGGCAGGTTGAGAAAACCCTGCCGGTGCAGAGAACGCTGGTTTCTGACTCTAATAGAATAGCTGAGCAACACTAGCTGCCGACATTTGCTGCCCAGATGCCTGACACTCTCTCGCAAAGTGACCCGGATGGCCACAAGTAAAACAAACCCCTGGTGCTAAACGACACTCGCCTAGATGTCGACGTCTGCAATTCTGGCAGAAAGGAAAACTAGCACCTCCACTACTACCGCGCCCAAAACTGCGGCTGCTACCGCTGTTGCCTGAACTGTAGGTGTAAGGCTGATAACTCTTCTTGACACCCCTCTTCTTGTTCTTGTACTGAGAAGGTGTCGATTGGTAGCTACCACCGCCACTCTGCTGTCCAGGGCCAAAAGACTTTTTAGTCTGAGAAGAACAAGAAATCTTCCCAAACTGCAACAATGAGCTCTCCGGACGACGAGCACTGTCCACTACGTTTGTAAAATCTCTGCGTGTCTCAGTCAGCAAACTCACAAAAGCGCGCCCTAAGCCTTTACGTACCTGTCGTTCACTCTTTGTGGATCTGCTTGCAAATCTGGAGCGAACCGATCCAGCCTCACGAACTCCGTCATGTACTCGGATACTGACCTATCATCCATAGTAAGCGTAAGCAACCTGTCTATGTGACCCTCTGTCATTGAGAACGGCAAGAAGAATGCTCTGAACCTCTCCACAAATTGAGCCCAAGAGATGGTAGCCATGTCAGCATGAACAGATCTACGAAACCAGTCCCTAGCTGAATCCTTCATAGACATCTCGACTAGAACGACGGTCTAATGCTCAGTAGCCTGTAGTCGCCGAGCATTCTGCTCAACCTCCTCGATAAAATCCAGTGCGTCTTCAGAACCGTCAAACTCAGTTGGCTTCAGCATCATGTAAGCCAATACCAGATCCCTGTCAGTGGTTCCAACACCACCCACTGCTGCACCACCAGCCCGTGGTTGCTGCTGCTGAACTATCTGACCCAAAACCGCATATTGATCCTGCATAGCAAACTGTCCCGCTTGCAGTTGAACCTGGTTGAGTTGTAAGGCAGCAACTCCAGCCAAAAATGTGTTGAAGTCAAAGTCGTCCAACTCAGGTTGTGCCCCCACCTGGTGCTTGAGCACCCCCTGCAGCACCGCGTCTTAAGCCTCTGCCTCTACCTCTGCCAGCTTGACCTCGGCCACCTCGACCTCGACCAGCCGGGCCTCTGCCTGCTAGTCCTCTACCAGCTTGAACCTCTGGTTCATTCTGGTCCACCTCCATAGAGATTGCATCATCAGCCTCAGCATTTTGCTGAGCCGCAGCGCGAGTACGAGTATTCATTCCTAAGAATTAAACAAAAATCCTTAATACAAACAAATTTTTTAACCATATAATCAGAACATGGCGAATCAGCCAACAAGTAATCACCCAAGTGAAAACAACCATATAATAAGCAGTAAAGCAAATAAATTCACAGGACTGACTCACGACATTCCTATAGGAGTAGCGATAAAGTTTTGAAAACAAAATATGACGTTTCAAGGACAAGACTCAAATCCTAATTCCGCAGTAGTTCCTAAAACAATTTAATCACTTAACATGCCCAAACAGTTAAACAATTAACAACTAAAAGGCCTTGGTTTGAAACCAAAGCTCTGATACCAAGTTTGTCACGAACCATTTTCATGAATCGTGACCGGTGCTAGGGTATGGGTATGGTTGTACCAAAACTCGTAGCAAGCCTTGCGGATAACAGATAAATATCATAAACAACAATGTACCTGAATAAAACCACATGCTCGGGGGCAACCAAGACTCCAACCTATTCTAGCAGTACATATAAGCAACATATATTAAAAGCATACTTAATTTAAATTTAAACTCCAACAGCATGGCGATTAATATATGATACCATAAACAATGTAATCATGCCAAAACTGATAAAATAATAGTCGGACCAATCCAACAAACAATAATCTAAAATGTAAACGTAGACTATAACATAAATAAACTGATACTACTACTGCAGTCTAAGAGTTTAAAATAGTTTGACTCTTTTATTCTGAAAATAAAATAAAAACCTCCGAAAATGAATTAACGGAGATCGACCAATGCTCAAATCATAAACCTGGAAAATTTGGGAAAACAACGGGGTCAGATTTACTGAGTAGAGTTTATATAACCATTTACATTTATTAAGTTGAATACCTTTAAAACGTTTAATAAAACATTTTCATTATGGATTTTCAATGAAACCCTAAACCACAATTCTAAATTCATTGTCGTATTGGTGAGACGTATCTCAATAACCGATCCCCGACTATCACTTAATAAATAGTGAGCCCAGGAGACGTATCTTCCACCGGTGCCCTCACTAAGGTGAGACGCATCTCAAACCTACCTCAATACCATAATCATTACCGGTGGGCACGCAGTCCCGATGATGCCCATCGAGTAGCACGTTCCAAATCCAATCCACAATGCCAAAAAACAGTTCAAAAGGTGCTCATATATATATATATATATATATATATATATATATATATATATATATATATATATATATATATATATATATATATATGTGTGTGTGTGTGTGTGTGTGTGTGTATACATATAACATTTGCTTAATAAAGAGGTAAATAGAGATATAAACTCACTGCTAACTAAATCCACGTGATCCTGACAAGCACCTAACTGTGGTTCGCCTCTGAAGTACGAACAGTCGACGAGTCTAAATAAAATATTAAAATCATAATTAAAATCAGACCTAACTCTAAAGAATACTAGACACTACATAGGACTAGCACAGCACAATACCAAGCCACATTTAATAAACACTTATATTAAATGCATTCCAAAAATAACCCAAGTTATAGAGTACAAATCATATAAACATATTTAGAATGATTCGTAAAATAATTTAAATAAACCCAAGTCAGAATCAATATCAGTGAGTCAACCGAGTTATTAAAAACTACCAAACTTCTTCCTACTTGCTGGGCAACCACAGTCTAACCCAAACTAAAAATTTATTAAATTTATAAACCCGAGTTTATAAATTAAAATACTTAATAAAATAATTGTCCATTTAAAAAAAATAAAATTCAATATCTTCAAATCCATGTAACCCAAGTTACAATCAAAACATATCCATTTTAAGTTTAATAAAGTTTAGAGACTAAACTGTACTTCAGCCAATTTGATTTTCGAAATCAAATTTAATTACTAATTTTCAATTTACTAAATTATAAATCACGTAAAAGTCCAAAAGTTATCCTATTGATAAAAACTTAACTTAAATAAGTTTTTAGAAAATTTTAGGGGCTAAACTACAAATTAGGCAAATTGACATTTCCATTAAAAATAAATATAATTACCCGAGTAATTATATTAATTTAAGTTATAAAATGTTTAACGTACTTAAATTGTCTATTTAAAATTGAAACAAAAATTAAAAGTTAAAAACAAACAACTATGATTCAATTGATTTAAACTAACATCTTCAATGACCATTTTGGCCAATTAGCCATCTTCTCCCTTTATGAATGAAAACCAACACAGAGCCATTAATTTGATAACAAATTTCAAAAGAACCATTCCCTCCATCTTTGTTCCAACAATTACAGCAGCTAATTATTATAAACCTATCATTCTCAAACTAACAATAACAATTTCAAGTCATAACCTACTGTCATTACAAATCAAACCATTTAACCCTAATCATAGAGGAATCAAACAAGCCACCAAGAGTTGTAGTCACGGCAGCCAACATTCAGCAAGACTCAAGAACATGGCATCGATATAACATTTTGTTGGCAAATAATCGCAAGTGTACGATATCGCGCAAGTAATATAACTTGGAATACCAAGTATCGATCCCACAAGGAACAATGAATTAAACAACTAAGTTCTAATATTCTTTAATTGGCTAGTAGAAAAATAAATGGATTTATGTAATATAAATAAAATCTAACTTAATTCAACTTCAAGTAATTAAACTAAAAATCTGAACTTAAACAAATAAATTGAGGTTTAAACAATAATGATAAAAAGCTCAAGGATTGATAATTCCAAATAAACTAGTAAAAGAATGGATCAAAACTTATCTAGTGATTTTATTATGAATCGAGCTATTCTAATGCACCGAATCCCGCTCTCTCAAGCCTCAAAGATTCAAATAAAATCACAACCTAATTAGCTAATCAATTATTAACTTGCTCTCACAATATTAAAACTGAATTAAGAAACTAAATTGTAATTATGAAGCAAACTCAACGACTACCTAAATTCCAACCCGCTCTCACGGCGTTTTCCTTTAAGTTTTTAATTACCTATGTCTATTTAATTAACAATCTCTCAATTAGTTAATTAAACACAAAATCATGAACTAAGTGATCAAATTAATTCAAGCATTAATCTTAGTAATTAAAACACAATTTTACTCACGTAATAAATCCTAATCCAATTCTAAAACTAATCTAAGTGTTCATATCAATCCCCGAACAAAGGATTTAGTTACACATGCTTAAGCTTAAATTAAACAAAGAAGAAGATGAAGAATTAAACATAATTAGAACAATAAATACCGGAGTTGTCAATTTCGGAAGAATCGTCTAGATTAAACTTGAAATCTTCACAATCGTTCTTTTCAGAAACTAATAATAAACTACTTATAAACTGCTGAGAAACAGAAGCTAAAACGCTATTTTAAGAGAATGAAAATAAAACTAATGTATTCTATATCTTAAAACTAGTCTATTACAAAGTCTTTATATAGAGGAGGAAGCTCTGGAATCTTCTAAGTCGATTGACGAATCGAATTTGAAATAGGAGTTTCGGTTGGAGTCGTAAAAGGAGATTAAGTCCAAGTCCAATTCTGATTAGGCAAATTTCAACTCTTTCTCGTTCGTACCTCTCTTTCCCGTTCGAGACATGCCTGAATTTTTCATGGTTCTCGTACGTACCTTGGCTTCTCGTTCAAAAAAGCTTTAACCGAGAGAAAATTCTCGTTTGCCCATCATGTGTTTCGAACGTATCTTCATCTTTTCACTTGGGTCTCGTTCGAGAATGGCTTTCTCGTTCGAGACTCAAGCCATTTCTTCATGGTTCCCGTTCGAGAATAGTGTTTTTCGAACGGGAACAGCTCTTTACTGCACAAGTTTCGTTCGAGACTTCATAATCCTTTCCTTTACGACGTTAATTCCTTCGTCCGCAAGCTACGCTTTTACTCCAACGCTTAATCCACCATAAATTAGCTTTAAATACTCGATTTTCACCTTATTTCCACTGAAACATTAACAAACACCATCAAACATAAAAATGCCAAATAATGTATAAAATTATTACTAAACGTGATAAAAACCGAGTAAAATCGACCCTAATTATAGGAGTAAAATACTCCTATCAAACCTCCTCACACTTAACCTTTGCTTGTCCTCAAGCAAGAAATAAATCTTACTCTACAAAATATGTTAGAAATCCTTAGCATATAACTTAACAATAAATCAATCAAAGAAATCCCCCAACCTATGAACAATATGAACAATCAAAACTTCTAAACCCGACAACTAAATAATGATGCAATCAAATAACAATAATAATTTATGACATAATTCAATATAACAAAGATTACTAACTCATTAGTACAAGGTCAAATTGAATCACACTTCAAGTTTCACTATCACTTGCGGGACATGGAAAATAATCAATTTCTCACTTAGGCAAATCATAGCACAATTTAGCAAAAACTAAGCTAATGGCATAAATATTTCAACTAGTAGGGTATATATCAAAGAAAACTCACAATTGAAAACATGAATATTCACCATAAGCTTGCTCATAGTCCCGGACTCCGCTACTTGATTTGGTAATCAACAAAAATCATATGGTCTTTTATGGGGTTGTAATGTGGCTAAGGTAAAGGGTAAGTAGAAAGGTTAAACAAAGGCTAATTACCAACTTAATACACTATTTATTACTACTATTAACTTCTAGGTTGATCTAACTCCGTTTTTGTGTTTACATGAACTCATAACTTTCTTTTTCCTTTTTGAATTACGCTTGCTTTTTGCAATCTCAGAATTTTTTTCTTCTTTTGAGCTTTTGCTTGCAAATTTCTATCTCTTTTTTTTTCTTTTCAGCCCTTCTTTTTTTCTTTTTATTTTTTTTATTTCTCAAGGCGTAACTTTATCTTTTAAGCACAATGTAGTTCACTTTCTCTTTTCACTAATCTTGAGTTATTAATCACCTATATTCATCATAGTCATAGTAAATAATATATAAAGTCGATAAGGTAAACAAAAGAGGTAAAACATAGAACGGTAAAAGGTAAAATATGGTAAAAACAATAAAAAGGTTTAAGGCTCAAATTGGTGTAATCTAAGGGATAAAGGGTAGTCTATTTAAGTGGTCTAAACGAAAAGTTATACCTAATTGCCATAATCATCTAATTGTTGAAAACTCAATCGTGTAACTTTAAACGGACACCGAGCAAGTTCTAGGAATAAAACACGAAATCAACACTCACAACAAGGAAATTAAGCTCAAAACTCTCAAAAAGTGTGTAGTGTTATGCCATAAACTCAATTCCTACAAAAATTATGCTACTTATGTCAAAAATTTAAAAACGATTATAAAAATAAACAATCGACATGTCATGAATCCGCATCAAGTTATTCAATTATGTTTCAACGATTTGAACAAGTCTAAATTTTGAATTCACCCTTATTTCATCGGATTATGTCAACGAATTATTAAGTCATTAAGCAAGCATCACTTATCAATTGTCGAATTAAGAAGTCGCGTTCATACATTCATCGATTCGGGGAAATCTAAGATTCACAAATTAATTAAGATACACACCAAATCAACTAACACTTTCATAATTTAAAAGACAAAGATTTAACGCGATACAAGCCTTTGAAAATAAACTGCATTAATTACCCTAATACAATTTACTAAAGATAAAAAGAAAAACTGAAAATAAACTACTTCAACATCCTAATAAAAATAAAATAAAGCTGAAAATAAAGATAAATCACCAAAAATAACCCAAACGAAAGATAATTTTCTTCCCCCCTCCTCACACTATTTCTAGCTATGTCTCCAAAGCTAAGAAATAAGAAAAATAAAAACAGAAAATTAAAGGAGTTTGGGTTTAGAAAAACAAATCTCGCTCTAGTCAAAGGCCGGTGGATCCGGTGATGGTTCCGGTGATGGATAACGCTCTCCGCCGGCGGCATTAAAATAACCCCGAAGAAAATCCTCTTGCCGATTAAGCCGTGCCCGCATTCGATCTTGCCTCCATTGAAGTTGTGCAAGACCAACATGTTGTTCACGTCGGATATCTTCAAGTAGTTTTTGGTTAGTTTCCCAACCAACCCGGTTTTGCTCCCATCCGGTCCGGTTTTGTTCAACCAACTCAGAAAACCGTTGATCAAACCCGGAAATATTAGCCGCCTCTCCGGCTTGAGAAGTTCCCGCGGGTTCCTTCCCCGCTCGTCTTCCTACTCTTCCTTCCACGTCTCCTCCTTCTTCTTCCGCTCTCTCTTCTTGTGCCGCCGCTTCTCTTTCGGCCCTCGTCAACAATCGCACCCTTCTATTATAGGGAATAATTCTCTCCCTCTTCACATATCCGGCCACATCTAAATGGTTAATATTTATTACTCGTGCCGGAGTGGACTCGAAAGTTGCCAAGGTAGATGCCGTGGGCATACAATTGTACTTCTCGGCCAATGCACGAACAAACCATCCATAGCCAATTTTCGACAATTCTTGTGGAACCGCCCGTAATCGCTTCAAAAGACGATAAGCCGTGTTGACTTGGTAGGCGACAATCTCCGGATGTAAAATGGCATTCAATGCCAAAAGATCACTCTTCGCCACCTTGGAGTACTCATTACGCCCGCCAAAAGAGTGCCCAAACCATTTCAAGAACACCACAATGTTGATGTCTTTGACTTCGTTCATCTTGGACACCTTGGACTTGTAGTCGTCCCGATCCGTCAATTCCCTCCAAATAGCCACTTGATCGAACTCTTGAGCCCAATTAACCAATCCCGTTCCCCACATTCCAAAAAGTTCCACTAAATCTTCAACACTAAGAGTATGACTAGTGTTGTTGATGCGGAAAGTAATGGAAGTAGGAGAACCGCGAACCGGTTGAAGAGTAGAAAAGAACTCAAGAGTCATCTCATCGTAAGAGTGGTGACTTACCTTGGCCAATGCCGTTAGACCCAAGATGTCTAAGTACCGCTCAATTTCATCTTTAATACCGAGACGCTCCATATCATCAAAATCAATTTCAAATGGCACCGCAATATCCCGCTCCTTAATACTCAAATATAAGTCACCTTCCTCCTCCGTATGGATTTGGAAAGGTGCTTGATATCGAGATGTCAAGATCGCCGAGGTGTTAACCCTAGAGGTGGAGGGAGCGGTTGATTTTGAGCGGCTTCTTCCGACGGCCGGTAAAGATGGAATAGCCGCTTCTTGATTTCTTGTGCTTGAACGGCGGATTGGTTGATTTTCGGCATTCTTGCTTCGCACCATGATTGCGGAATGAGAATATATCTAAAAAAAATTGAGAGGGTAAGAAAAGAAAAGTATTGGAAGAAGAATTTGTTGTGAAATAAAAAGTAGAATAATGCAAGGTATTTATAAGGAAAATATAACAAATCTCAAGATTTCCCACCACTAAATTCAAACTTTCCATTTAATAACTTTGAATTGATTTAACGGTTTAGATTGAAACCATGTAATCAATCCAAGTGAAATTGAAGCACCAATGAATGGTTTGGATTTGCCAAGTCATCAATTCAAGTGAAAAATTCAAATTTTTTCAAAGCACAAATCTCAAAGAAACACAAGTTTCAAAAGAAACACAAGTCCCAAGAAATTTACCACACTTTAATTCAAAAGTTTTAAATAAAAAATTCAAATTTCCCACTATTTTTGATGGTTTCCCGAACGGGAAAATGGTTTTTCAAACGGGAAAACAAAATTTCTAATCAGGTTTATTTATGCTAAAATTTTCTCGTTCGTAATCTGATCGAACCCAGGCAAAATTGCCTTGGTTCTCGAACGGGAAAGCATTTTCCCGAACGGGAAATAGGCAAAATTGCCTGGGTACGAACGAGAATCCCATTCTTGTTCGAAAAAAACATAACCGAGAGCTTTTGGCTCTGAAAATTTCCCTTGGTCTCGAACGAGAATGTGATTCTCGAACGAGACCAAGAGGAAATTTGTGTTTCTCGTTCGAAACCTTTACTTTTTCGAACGAGAAACTAATACCTGAGAAATATTTAAGCTATTTTGCAAGGGTCTCGTTTGAAATTTAGGAATTTCGAACGAGACCAAGGCAAAATGGCTCAAATATCATTTGGAAACTCTTCTGAAACTTGCTAAACCCATTAAAATATCTGTACTATCAAAAACAAAAACTCACCCCAGAATTAAATGAAAACAAAATATAAAGAAACAAAATTAAAAATTAAAAATAAATAAGCAAAACAATAAAATAAAATAAAAACACGAACCTCTCGGGATTGCCTCCCGAGTGCGCTTTATTTTTGGTCAAAAGCTAGACTGCGGCCCGGAATTTATGGAGGAGTGGTGAACATGATTTGTTCCACCACTTGATCCGTCAAAGGTCCAAGATACGGTTTGCACCGTTGTCCATTTACTTTGAAGACCTCACCACTAGCATTCTCTAATTCCAAAGCTCCATGATTTGCCACACTTCGAATTTTGAAGGGACCGCTCCAACGAGACTTCAATTTCCCGGGAAATAATTTGAGGCGTGAGTTGTAGAGCAAGACAAAAGATCCTTCCGAAAAAGTTTTAGGAACGATGTGCGCGTCGTGCCATCGTTTCGTCTTTTCCTTGTAAAGTTTGGCGTTTTCGTAGGCATTTAACCGAAATTCGTCCAACTCATTGAGTTGAAGCATACGTTTCTCCCTCGCCGCTTTAAGGTCAAAATTGAGCTTTTTAATGGCCCAATATGCTCTATGTTCAAGTTCCACCGGAAGATGGCATGCTTTCCCAAAAACAATACGATATGGAGACATTCCGAGGGGCGTTTTAAAAGCCGTACGATATGCCCATAATGCATCATCTAGTTTTAGTGACCAATCTTTCCTTGTGTTATTAACCGTTTTCTCTAGAATTCTTTTTAGCTCACGGTTAGAAACTTCAACTTGCCCGCTTGTTTGAGGATGGTACGGAGTAGCGACCCGATGATAGACTTTATACTTCCGCATCAAGGCATCGAATTGCCTATTGCAAAAGTGAGATCCACCGTCGCTTATTATTGCTCTAGGAGTCCCGTATCGATTCATCAAACGTTTGAGAAAATCCAACACTACTTTGGCATCGTTAGTGGGTAATGCTTCTGCCTCTACCCATTTTGAAACGTAATCTACGCACACCAATATGTATTGTTTTCCAAACGACATAGGAAATGGACCCATGAAGTCTATTCCCCACACATCGAAAAGTTCCACCTCTTGAATGTTGGTAAGCGGCATCTCATCTCTCTTAGATATGTTCCCCACTCTTTGGCATCGATCGCAATGACTAACAAAGTCTTTTGCATCGCGAAATAGCGTAGGCCAAAAGAATCCGCACTCTAGCACACGAGCGGCGGTCCTTGATGTACCATAGTGACCCGCATAGTCCGACGAATGGCATTGACTAAGTATAGGCATCATCTCTTGTAGTGGGACACATCTCCTCAAAATCCCATCTCCACACACCTTGAAGAGGTACGGTTCCTCCCATAGAAACCGTTTAGCATCGCTCAAGAACTTCTTCCTTTGGTGGTAGGTCAAGTCCGGTGGCATTATTTCGGAAGATAGATAGTTTGCGATATCCGCATACCATGGCGTTTCTACTTCCGAAAGTACCATCAACATCTCATCCGGAAATGTTTCATTAATCTCTACGCCACTTATAATTGGTTCTGGAATTTCTAACTTTGACAAGTGGTCGGCGACGACGTTCTCCGTTCCTTTCTTGTCGCGAATTTCGATGTCAAACTCTTGCATAAGAAGCACCCATCGTATTAGTCTCGGTTTAGCATCTTACTTTGCAAAAAGGTATCGAAGGGCCGCATGGTCCGTATAGATGATAACCTTAGAGCAAAGTAAGTACGACCGAAATTTATCCAATGCGAACACCACCGCAAGCATCTCTTTTTCGGTGGTGGTGTAATTGAGTTGAGCACCCGCCAATGTTCGGCTTGCATAGTATATAACATGAAGCTTTTTCTCCTTCCGTTGCCCCAATATGCACCCAAGTGCTATATCGCTTGCATCACACATGAGTTCGAAAGGAAGAGTCCAATCGGGTGATGAGATAATTGGGGCCGAGATAAGGGCTTCCTTCAACCTAGAAGAAGCAACAAGGCAATCATTAGTAAATTCATAAGGAATATCTTTAACAAGCAAATTAGTTAAAGGACGAGCAATGGAAGAGAAATTTTTGATGAATCGTCGATAAAACCCGGCGTGCCCTAAGAAGGCACGAACTCCTTTTACGGTAGTTGGTGGTGGTAATTTCTCGATGATTTCCGTTTTTGCTCTATCTACTTCAATGCCGTCCTTGGAGATTTTATGTCCCAAGACAATTCCCTCCTCTACCATGAAATGGCACTTCTCCCAATTCAAGACTAGATTGGTCTCTTCACACCGGGCCAACACTCGTTCAAGATTATTTAAGCACATCTCAAATGAGTCCCCGAATACCGAAAAATCATCCATGAAGACCTCCATAATATCTTCAATCATATCGGCGAAGATGGAAGTCATACATCGTTGAAATGTTGCCGGTGCATTACAAAGACCAAACGGCATCCTCCGATAAGCAAACGTTCCATAAGGACATGTAAAAGTTGTTTTCTCTTGGTCATCCGGGAAGATAAGAATTTGATTGTACCCGGAATATCCATCGAGAAAACAATAATAAGCGTGGCCCGCTACCCGCTCCAACATTTGATCGATAAATGGTAATGGAAAATGGTCCTTCCTCGTCTCCGTATTCAACTTGCGGTAGTCAATACAAACACGTCATCCCGTTACCGTCCTAGTGGAAATTTGCTCACCCTTCTCATTCTCAATCACCGTCATCCCCCCTTTCTTTGGAACGCATTGAATGGGACTAACCCACGCACTATCGGATATGGGGTATATAATTCCGGCGTCGAGAAGTTTTACTATCTCTTTGTGCACGACCTCCTTCATATTTGGATTCAAACGCCGTTGTCTTTGAGCAGATGCTCTTGACTCATTTTCTAGGTGGATCTTGTGCATGACCACCGAGGGACTAATTCCTCGGATGTCCGAAATTTGCCAACCGATTGCCAATATATGTTGCTTCACCACTTTGACAACTCTTGCTTCTTGTGTTTCTGACAAGTTGTTTGAGATGATGATGGGAAGTGTCATGTTGTCACCCAAAAACGCATACCGTAAGTGAGATGGAAACGTTTTAAGCTCAACCTTTGGTGGAGAGATAGAAGAAGGTGGTGTCACGCTCTCTCTTCTAATCAAATTTTCGGCTTTCGGCTCATCTTCTTTGGAATATTCTTCCCCGGAAGTTTCTTGTGTCTCCTCGGAGTGGAATATGACTTTTGAAACCGGAAAAAGTTCTTCCACGATTCCATCAATCATATCCAGTTTCATGCATTCCACCTCCTCAAAAGTGTTGCGCATAATCCTTTTCATATCAAACTCTACTTTGTCATCATCGATACGCAAAGTGAGTTGTCCGGCGTTGTTGGCAATTTTACTCACCAACTTGTAATAGAGTGGACTATAAGTCCGGGTTGTCGAACCCACAGGGATGAGAGGTTTAATGAGAATGAAATATGATTTTGAACTCCAATTCGGATAGCAAACGAGTGATTGGTTTTTTGATTAACAACTACGGAATTTAAACTTAAGCAATCAACTATTCAACTATAAAAGCAAACAACAATCAACAACTAAATGATAAAAGGATTGAATACAATAAGATTAAAGTGTTTGAGGGTTGATACTAGCTAATTAACATTGCAACAAACGGAAATGAACATCATGGCATTCAACAAGAACCGAGTTGTTTCTAAAGCATTGTTCCCGCTCTCTCGAGCCTCAAAGAACAACAAAACCACCTATCGAGCAACCAATTAAAGCTTAACTCACTCTCGTGATACTAAACCTAATCAATTAAACAACAAGCAATGATTAATCCAACTCAACGGCTACCTAATCCCTAACCCGCTCTCACGGTGTTATGACTTAGACTTCTAATCACATATGACTATCTATTTAACCATCTCTCAATGCATTAAACAAACACTAATCATGCTTTAGGAGATCAATCTAAAACAAGCATTAAGAACAATGATTAAAACATGTTATTCAAGCCATACATACAAATCCATTCAAAGCAACATTTAAGAGTTCATAGCAACCCCCAAACATGGGGGTTTAACCAAACATGCTAAACATCACTAATAACTACTAAGCAAATGGAAATCATATTGAATAAATACTTACTTGGAAGAATTGAATCAACAATAAAGACTTGTATTAATAGATAACTCTTGTTCAACACAAATCATAAAGCTCCAACACCACAACAATGGTGGAAAAGATGGAGGCACAAAACCCTAAACTATTCTACTCCTAACTAAAAGAGACAACTACAAAGAGAACTAAATGATGTAAAATGTTGTCTATGAATTCTGTCCTTAATTTGGAGATAATGTTGTTTTTATAGTACTAGACAAAAGAGGAAATGAAAACATCAACTACAAGAGTGTTTGGCCCAAAGAAGCAATTAAAATCAAGCCTTGTTGCATTTGAAATCAGATTTTCCCCCTTTTGCAAGCCTAAGCTCGATTCGAGCTCCCTTGGTTAAGTGAGGAGCTCGATTCGAGCTTGTCATTCTGAAACTCAGTTTGATGGAGCTCGATTCGAGCTCCCTTAAGCTCTAAGTGAGCTCGATTCGAGCTTGTCTTTGCGGTTGGAGCTCCGATCTTCAAAATTTCATAACTTTGTGTAAAAATGTCCGATTGAGTCGGTTCTTGAACCGTTGGAAAGCTTAGGACGTCTACTTCAACTTTCATGAAGAACACAAATTCATTTGAAGCTTCTAACTGGTTCCAATTTTCCAATTAGTGCAGCGGGGTCGGCTTTTCAGACTTGTAAATGAGCTTTCGCATCTCTTTTGTCGACTTTTTTAACTTTTGCACCAAAATGCTTACGCAATGCTCCTAAGTACCTGAAATACTAAAACACGTAATAAGGCATTCAGAATACCATAAAACGGTGATAAAACATAATAAAAGCATGCGGAAACGACACTCTAAATAGGAGTAAAATACTCCTATCAAACCTCCTCACACAAACCCTTGCTTGTCCTCAAGCAAGAAATGAATCTTACTCGGGGACGCATGCTAGCTAATAACCTCAAACCCGCATATATGTCGCACACAATATTCCAACTAATGAATAACCTAATGAATGATTCCCGACCTAACAACTAAGGGTGATGCAAACAAGTGAGAAATTCAATGTCAATGACATAAGTTGATATTATCAAGATTACAATCACGGAAAGATGTTTATCAACCCATTCAACAATACAACTCGCTATCTTATACGGGACGTGTATACAAATCGGATTCAAGATACGTTGGGCACAACATGACATAAATGTTCTACTTCGAGCAATGGCGTATACCTCACTAGATTTCACTCGCTCAAGATAACAAAGGGTGTACAAAGAACACATGCAATAGTCACCATAGGCTTGCTCAAATTCCGGACTCCACTACTTAGTTCGGTTTCCGGCAATTATCAAATGGACTTTTAAGGGTTGTAACGGGGCTAAGGGTTATGGGTTGGTAAAAAGATAGATTTGGCTAAAACCTTGACTTGAATAACAAATACACTCTTTTTTACTTGGTCTAGCTTGGAAATTTACATACAAGTGAACTTTTTAACAAATGAGAGCTTTTTTCATGCCTTTATTTATTCTTTTTCCTTCTTTTCTTTTCTTCAATTTTTCTCTTTTTCTTTTGTTTTCTTTTTCTTGTTTTTCTTTTCTAAGGCATTTCTTCTTGTAAGCTTAAGTTCACAACTCCATTGATTCATCAAGCTAGAGTTTTCATCTATTTTTATGTGAGTTAATCAAGTCAAATTTTGGGATTTTTAAGAGGTAAATTTTAAAAAGGTTGATTTGTGTGAAAATTGTGGTTTAAAACAAAAACTTTGGTGAAGGCTCAAATTGTATTATCTAAAGGTAAAAGGGTAGGCTTTTTGAGTGGGTTGAAGAAGTGTGTAATCCTAATTGCCATTATCACCTAATTGCCAAAAAAAACTCAACAATGCAATCTTGCCCGGACATAGGAGCAAATTCTAGGACTAAAACATGCAAAACACAACAAAAAATATAGGCTCGAAAATTCAAGAATTAGGTGTGTTTTTACCAATGCTAGAACTACAACAATCATGCCACGTATGCCCAATTTCCTAGGATTCAACAATTTTACTACATACACACCATATTTCCGCATCAAGCTCATTGATCATGCATTTAGGGTCAAAAGTTGCTAACAAGTGACTTCACCCTAATCTTATCAACCTATGTCATATAATTGGCATTTCACTAAGCAAGCATCAACAACAATTGTTAAAACAAGAAGCACCATTCAACTATTCATTAATTAGAACATGACATTTGATATAATGCAAGTACTTGATCAACTTAGTTAACATGCTACAAAATTAAGCTAAGGGGTATGCTCAAGATTTGACCAAAATTCTCCTAAGAAAACATCAAAAGCACACAAACAAACTACAAATAAACAAAGGAAAACAACATTAAAAACAAACAATCCTACGCAACTACATTCAATTTTCCAACCCTCCTCACACATTTCGATGCAATGTCCTCAATGCTAAGAATTAAACATATATGAAAATTGTATGAGTTTGGGTTAGAGAATCAAATCTTTTTCAATCAACGCAAAATAACCTAAATGAAACACTAAAAATAAATAACAAAAGATAAATGACATGAAAAGAAATCAAACCTCTCGGGATTGCCTCCCGAGTGCGCTTTAGTTGGAGTCCAAAGCTAGACTCTTCGCGTAAGGTTGTTAAAAATACAACCTAACATGTGGAAGTCGTCTTGGTAGCATCTTCTCCCTTTTTTTTCGTGTTGGCTCTTTCAAATAAAGCTCGTGTGATATGAAGTATGCTTGTACTCTAAAATAATGAACATGAGGAGTATGGAGCATCTTCATATACTTGGTATTATTTCCGTCATACTCGGAATCAAACCCCTCTAAGAATGGATCTTTATAATCAAAGGATTTGTTGAATTCCTCGTAGAGTACCGTAATACCAAATTTCTCCCCACTTTCATCAATTAAGCTCTTGGGACAAGTAAGTGGCTTGGAAATTGGAGCTTCAAGTTCAACATCCTCACACTTTTCTCTTTCGATCTCTATGTGAACCATTGTGTGAGGATGTTCTACTAAAGCACCATCATCTTTCAAATCTATGGCCATAACGTGTTGTGTTGGAGTAGCTTCAATTGCGGCTAGTAATCCTTCTTGGTTTGTCTCTTGCAAATCACTAGCTAACCGAGCAACTTGTATCTCTAGGTTATGAAGATGTGTAGATTGAATTTCATGATGTACCTCCATTCTATCTAACAACTCCATGATCTTGTCGATTTTGCTAGATTCATCAAACATTTCATCTTGTTGAAAACCATGTGATTGTTGTGGTTCATTGCCAAAATTGGAATTGAGGTCCCATTGGTTTTGAAATGGGTGATAGCTTGAATCGAAATTCAAGTTTTCATTGAAGCTCTCCCAATTGTTGCTCAAACCATAGTTCGGAGGGTTGTGCCACCCCGGATCATACATGTCGGAATAAGGGTCACTATCTTGCCATTGATCACCCACATAATTGACATGGTCATTCCAATTATAGAGTGTAGGACACTCGGCTCCGGTATGACTAAAATTCCCACAAATATCACAATCGTACTTAATGTTTTGATACGGCAAATAACTTTGATTCCAAGCCATTACTCCTTTCCGACCATAATTTCCATCAAAAAAGAATATTTGATGGTAAACCAATGAAGTCCAAGATTTTCTACGCAACCACAAACAAGAACACCAAGCGTAATTCACGAAAACACAAACTAACAAAAAGAAAAGTAAAACAGAAAATAAGGCTAACTCGACCGAATTTCAAAATACTTTCAATCAATTAAACGCAACCTCATCCCCGGCAACGGCGCCAAAACTTGTTGGCAATTTTACTCACCAACTTGTAATAGAGTGGACTATAAGTCCGGGTTGTCGAACCCACAGGGATGAGAGGTTTAATGAGAATGAAATATGATTTTGAACTCCAATTCGGATAGCAAACGAGTGATTGGTTTTTTGATTAACAACTACGGAATTTAAACTTAAGCAATCAACTATTCAACTATAAAAGCAAACAACAATCAACAACTAAATGATAAAAGGATTGAATACAATAAGATTAAAGTGTTTGAGGGTTGATACTAGCTAATTAACATTGCAACAAACGGAAATGAACATCATGGCATTCAACAAGAACCGAGTTGTTTCTAAAGCATTGTTCCCGCTCTCTCGAGCCTCAAAGAACAACAAAACCACCTATCGAGCAACCAATTAAAGCTTAACTCACTCTCGTGATACTAAACCTAATCAATTAAACAACAAGCAATGATTAATCCAACTCAACGGCTACCTAATCCCTAACCCGCTCTCACGGTGTTATGACTTAGACTTCTAATCACATATGACTATCTATTTAACCATCTCTCAATGCATTAAACAAACACTAATCATGCTTTAGGAGATCAATCTAAAACAAGCATTAAGAACAATGATTAAAACATGTTATTCAAGCCATACATACAAATCCATTCAAAGCAACATTTAAGAGTTCATAGCAACCCCCAAACATGGGGGTTTAACCAAACATGCTAAACATCACTAATAACTACTAAGAAAATGGAAATCATATTGAATAAATACTTACTTGGAAGAATTGAATCAACAATAAAGACTTGTATTAATAGATAACTCTTGTTCAACACAAATCATAAAGCTCCAACACCACAACAATGGTGGAAAAGATGGAGGCACAAAACCCTAAACTATTCTACTCCTAACTAAAAGAGACAACTACAAAGAGAACTAAATGATGTAAAATGTTGTCTATGAATTCTGTCCTTAATTTGGAGATAATGTTGTTTTTATAGTACTAGACAAAAGAGGAAATGAAAACATCAACTACAAGAGTGTTTGGCCCAAAGAAGCAATTAAAATCAAGCCTTGTTGCATTTGAAATCAGATTTTCCCCCTTTTGCAAGCCTAAGCTCGATTCGAGCTCCCTTGGTTAAGTGAGGAGCTCGATTCGAGCTTGTCATTCTGAAACTCAGTTTGATGGAGCTCGATTCGAGCTCCCTTAAGCTCTAAGTGAGCTCGATTCGAGCTTGTCTTTGCGGTTGGAGCTCCGATCTTCAAAATTTCATAACTTTGTGTAAAAATGTCCGATTGAGTCGGTTCTTGAACCGTTGGAAAGCTTAGGACGTCTACTTCAACTTTCATGAAGAACACAAATTCATTTGAAGCTTCTAACTGGTTCCAATTTTCCAATTAGTGCAGCGGGGTCGGCTTTTCAGACTTGTAAATGAGCTTTCGCATCTCTTTTGTCGACTTTTCCAACTTTTGCACCAAAATGCTTACGCAATGCTCCTAAGTACCTGAAATACTAAAACACGTAATAAGGCATTCAGAATACCATAAAACGGTGATAAAACATAATAAAAGCATGCGGAAACGACACTCTAAATAGGAGTAAAATACTCCTATCAGGCGTGCACATCTATCAATGCCCTCCCCGTGTTCATGAAAGGACGCCCAAGAATCATAGGGCATGTTTTATCCGCCGCATAGTCAAGTACGACAAAATCCACCGGAAAGATGAATTTGTCTACTTTGACTAGAACATCTTCTACCACTCCGTATGGCTTTTTTAGGGAGTGGTCCGCCAATTGAACCATCATTGATGTTTGCTTCAAAGTTTGATCACCAAAAATATCCCAGAAAAGAAACAAAGGCATTAGATTGATACTTGCCCCTAAATCACATAGACAATTAATTGAATTTAAATCGCCTATTTTGCATGGAATTGTAAAACTCCCTGGGTCCTTAAGCTTGGTGGGCAAGTCACTAAGGATGAGTGAGCTACAATTTTCCGTTAGGGAAATTGTGCCTTTGTCGTCCCAACTCCTTTTCTTCGTTATGATTTCTTTGAGGAACTTCGCGTATTGAGGCATCTCACGCAAAGCATCCGCAAAGCTTATATTGATTTGGAGTTTCTTAAAAATTTCTAGAAATTTATGGAATTTTTGGTTATCCAGCGTCTTCTTCAATCGTCCCGGAAAAGGGACCTTCGGCACAAATGGAGGAGGAGGTGGCGGTTTAACATATGGAAGTTCGGTTACTTCCTCCTTATTTGTTCCTGTTGTTAGATCGATCGCTTTCTCTTTACTTGCATGTGGATCATCAAGTTCTTTCCCGCTTCGGAGTTCAATAGCTTTGACTTGCTCTCTTGGATTTGATTCCGTTGTAGACGGTAAACCCCCTTGAGCTCTATTTTGAAGCGAGATGGCAAGTTGAGAAATTTGAGTCTCGAGATGGTGATTGACGGAAGCTTGGTTCTTAAAACCGGTTCTAACTTCCTCAATAAGCTTGTCAATTTTGCTCCCCTCATCCGTATTCCGATTTTGAAAACCGGGTGGGTGTTGTGGTCGGTAGTTGTTGAAGTTGCCTTGGTTTTGTGGACCACGGTTTCCTCCTTGAAAATTTGCTCCTCCCATATTTGGGTTGGCATTGGCTTGACCCGAATTTTCCCTCCACGAAAAGTTAGGATGATTCCTCCACCCAGGATTATAGGTGTTGGAATATGGGTCATTGCCTTGCCTTTGCCCATTGATATAGTTGACTTGCTCATTTGAGTTTTGATGTAGGACGGGGCAATCCATTCCCGAATGATCGTGCCCATCACAAGTCTCGCAACCCATTTGAACTACCGCAAGTTGAGCATTCCTTTGATTGGCTTGTTGTTTGTACATCTCGAGTTGTGCTAGAAGTGTCGCATTCTTCGCTTTCATTGCTTCAAATTCTTGGGTTTGCTCGAGGGTCATTATTCCCTTTTGAGGTGGTTGCCTCAACCGCTCGGTTGACTAAGAACAACTATTTGTAGCGAGTTCCTCTAGCAAGTTATTGGCCTCATCATAAGTTTTCTTCATAAGTGATCCTCCCGATGCCGCATCAATCGTTGCCCGTGTACCCTCATTGGTACCATTATAGAAAATAGAGACAAGATGCTCCCTCCCTAAATGATGATGCGGACAATTTCTTTGAAGCTCTTTGAAGCGTTCCCAAGCTTGGTATAGAGATTCACCATGTAATTGGAGAAATCTATAATTTCCTTGGTCATTCTCGCGGTCTTACCCATAGAGAAATACTTATTGAGAAAAGCTTGTGCCAATTGCTTCCATGTTGTGATTGAGGTGCTTGGAAGTGATTGAATCCAATTTCTTGCCTTATCCCTCAAAGAGAAAGGGAAAAGTCGAAGTTTGATTTGGTCCTCCGTCACATTATGGATTTTGAATGTGTTGCACACCTCCGTGAACATTGAAAGATGAGCGTTTGGATCCTCGCGTTCCAATCCATAAAATTGGCAACGACTTTCTAGTAGTTGAATCGTTCCCGGCTTGATTTCAAAATTGTTAGCAAGGATTGGAGGTGCAAAACATCCATAGTTGGCGTTGTCCACGTTGGGTAAGAAGAATTCACCCAAGGTACGTCTTTCGGGAAGAGGGACAACCCTCGCGTTTGGCCTATTAAGAGCTAGGCCATCATGTGGTGGTGGTGGTGGAACAATCCCCTCATGATTCAACGGAGGGTTACGGTCGTCCTCCATTGTTTTGGATTTCCGCGCTGTTTTTCGGATACTTCTTTCGAAGGATGTCAAATCTGACTGAAACGGTTCTAGCGGTTTTTTGGCACATCGTGTATTAGGCATACACTAACCAAAATTCCTGCGCAAACACAAACAAGAAAACCAACGTAAAATCCAAGAATCACAAAGTATAACAATAACTAACTCAATCTAAGAATAAGATACTTTTAATTAATTTAATCGCAATTGCTCCCCGGCAACGGCGCCAAAAACTTGTTGGCAAATAATCGCAAGTGCTCCCCGGCAACGGCGCCAAAAACTTGTTGGCAAATAATCGCAAGTGTACGATATCGCGCAAGTAATATAACTTGGAAGACCAAGTATCGATCCCACAAGGAACAATGAATTAAACAACTAAGTTCTAATATTCTTTAATTGGCTAGTAGAAAAATAAATGGATTTATGTAATATAAATAAAATCTAACTTAATTCAACTTCAAGTAATTAAACTAAAAATCTGAACTTAAACAAATAAATTGAGGTTTAAACAATAATGATAAAAAGCTCAAGGATTGATAATTCCAAATAAACTAGTAAAAGAATGGATCAAAACTTATCTAGTGATTTTATTATGAATCGAGCTATTCTAATGCACCGAATCCCGCTCTCTCAAGCCTCAAAGATTCAAATAAAATCACAACCTAATTAGCTAATCAATTATTAACTTGCTCTCACAATATTAAAACTGAATTAAGAAACTAAATTGTAATTATGAAGCAAACTCAACGACTACCTAAATTCCAACCCGCTCTCACGGCGTTTTCCTTTAAGTTTTTAATTACCTATGTCTATTTAATTAACAATCTCTCAATTAGTTAATTAAACACAAAATCATGAACTAAGTGATCAAATTAATTCAAGCATTAATCTTAGTAATTAAAACACAATTTTACTCACGTAATAAATCCTAATCCAATTCTAAAACTAATCTAAGTGTTCATATCAATCCCCGAACAAAGGATTTAGTTACACATGCTTAAACTTAAATTAAACAAAGAAGAAGATGAAGAATTAAACATAATTAGAACAATAAATACCGGAGTTGTCAATTTCGGAAGAATCGTCTAGATTAAACTTGAAATCTTCACAATCGTTCTTTTCAGAAACTAATAATAAACTACTTATAAACTGCTGAGAAACAGAAGCTAAAACGCTATTTTAAGAGAATGAAAATAAAACTAATGTATTCTATATCTTAAAACTAGTCTATTACAAAGTCTTTATATAGAGGAGGAAGCTCTGGAATCTTCTAAGTCGATTGACGAATCGAATTTGAAATAGGAGTTTCGGTTGGAGTCGTAAAAGGAGATTAAGTCCAAGTCCAATTCTGAGTAGGCAAATTTCAACTCTTTCTCGTTCGTACCTCTCTTTCCCGTTCGAGACATGCCTGAATTCTTCATGGTTCTCGTACGTACCTTGGCTTCTCGTTCGAAAAAGCTTTAACCGAGAGAAAATTCTCGTTTGCCCATCATGTGTTTCGAACGTATCTTCATCTTTTCACTTGGGTCTCGTTCGAGAATGGCTTTCTCGTTCGAGACTCAAGCCATTTCTTCATGGTTCCCGTTCGAGAATAGTGTTTTTCGAACGGGAACAGCTCTTTACTGCACAAGTTTCGTTCGAGACTTCATAATCCTTTCCTTTACGACGTTAATTCCTTCGTCCGCAAGCTACGCTTTTACTCCAACGCTTAATCCACCATAAATTAGCTTTAAATACTCGATTTTCACCTTATTTCCACTGAAACATTAACAAACACCATCAAACATAAAAATGCCAAATAATGTATAAAATTATTACTAAACGTGATAAAAACCGAGTAAAATCGACCCTAATTATAGGAGTAAAATACTCCTATCACATTTACAAGGCGGAATCGAAAAGGCGATGAAACGATCTAAAAATTAAGCCAAGATTTAACTACAACCTCTGGAACACGATTTGCACGAAGAATGACAGTAACAACTTAATAACATGAACGGCAGAAACAATCCAAAGAATGGCAACAAGTTACATTAGAAACGACGAAACGAAACGGAAATGAACGGAGTAATCTTTACATACCTTTATCGATTCCAATACGTGAGATTCAAAGAGATCGTTGAGTCGATGCGAACCGTCAAAGAACAAACGAATTTAAGCCTAACAATGAGATGCGAAATCAAGAACCGTATTTGACGATAATGCGTCGAATGAACGAAACTAATACGATATTTACCGAGCTTGAATCGAATGGATCTTGGATAGAGTTTAATGAAGTTTCAAATTTGTTTAAGGGAGTGTGGCTGATAGGTTTTGATTCAAAACGAGAGAAATTTCTTTTTAGGTTAAGAAAAGGAAGAAACGTGATGCAGAAGATGTTTATATAGTGGAGGAATGAAAAGAAATGTTACTGCTATAAGTTTATGTTTCAAAAGGAAAACAAATGGGCCTTTTAATAAATCATGGCCATAAACAATAGGGCTTTTTACTCAGATAACCAACAATCATATTTGATTTACTTTTATACCAACACATGTTTGACAATTTAAAACTACCATGCAAGGGAGAAATTATTACTTTTATACCATCCATATAAATAGAACTCTAATAACACAAATCTTCATAATCACAATTATTCTCTCTCCTCAGATTTCTCTTTCCTTTTTCTTTCAATTCACCTTTCACACAAATCTCAGATTTGTTCTTCGCATCAGTCTGCCTCCGCCGTTCCGCCTTCGTCCTGCTGCCATCTTTCTTTTATCGTTTTGATTTCAGATCTGAAATTTTTAGTTCTTTTTTTTCATTTTTCAGATCTGTAATTTATATATGTTTTACTGTTGTTTTCACCATTAAACATGTGTAAAGATTATCTTTAAAGAATCTAATACTCATTTCATGTAATGTAGAATAATTTTGTTATTTTATGGAATAAAATTCTGTTATATCTGCATTTTTCTTGTGTTTCTGCGTTTTTTTATTCTGCATAACGATTTATTGATGATGATTGATTGCTGAATTATTATAATGTTACAGTGTTGTTGATTTTATGTTGACTTTATGTTGATATCAACTGATTTTTTTTTATTTTTAAATTGACAAATAAGATAATATTGTCTGTGAAATAAAATAAAAAAATTAAAATAAATTAAATTGAGACGAGATAATGATATGCTAGCATCGGAGAAGAAGACATATAATGATATTGAATTATTGTAATGTTACAGTGTTGATATGGTGTTGATTTTCGGTTGATATTTTGTTGATTTTAACATCGGTGAAGAAGACAATAATGATGTTAAATTATTGTAATGTTACATTGTTGATCTTATGTTGATATAGTGTTGACATGGTGTTGATTTTGGTATTTGTGAAAAATATAAATACTGATTTTGAATTATTATAATATTATAAATTTGAATTTATGTTGATTTAGTGTTGGTATTTTAGATAGAAAAATGATGCATTAATCTTTGGTTAATTTAATGTTGATTTTATATTGATATATATAAAAAAATTAAATATATGATAAATAATAAATTCAAATAAACATCTATTCCGCAATCATTCAAACAAACATGTGCACTACACATTCCATCCTGCTGCTTTTCAAATAAACATATATCCCGCAAACTTACAGGAGGTATTTATTTCACAGACAATATTATCTTATTTGTCAATGTTAAAATAAAAAAAATCAGTTGATATCAACATAATATCAACATAAAGTCAACATGAAATCAACAACACTGTAACATTACAATAATTCAGCAATCAATCATCATCAACAAAACGTTATGCAGAATAAAAAAAAACACAGAAATACAACAAAACACCAAAAAATACAGAAATAACAGAATTTTATTACATAAAATCACAAAATTATTCTACATAACATGAAATAAGTATTAGATTCTTTAAAGATACTTTTTATACATGTTTAATGGTGAATAAACATTAAAAGATAAACAGATTACAGATCTGAAAATGAAAAAAAAATGAAAAAAAATTCAGATCTAAAATAAAAAAGATAAAAGAAAGACGGCGCGGCGAGACAAAGATGGAACGACGGAGGCGGAATGGCGGAAGCGAAGGAATAAGAACGTGGAGAAACTGAAAAAGAACGCTTGTTATAAGTGAAAAAAACAAAATAATGAAGAAGAAAACTTACACAGATGAGATAATGGAAGCAAATGAGTAAGAACGCGGAGCACCAGTGCTTTGAATCGCGAAGATCGTGGAGGAATAGAGCTGGACTCGCGGAGAAGAAGAAGAAACCACCAAAATCAAAGAGGAAAAGAAAAAAACGGTAACAAAGTAATAATTCAAAGCAATTAGGTTAGAATTCTGATTTTGAACGGTATGAAAAGTAAACTTTAGATTGGACCGGTATAAAAGTAAACCTGGGACAAATTTAGGTATATTGGGTAATAAGCCCTAAACAATATTAGTGATGGGCTTTTCACGTGGACTTGCATGAGTTTCATGTAATGGTAATATACTCTTATTTTCCTTTTCTTTCTTTTAAAATTTTAATAATACAAACCAACCACGAACAGAATCAACGAACGACTAAAATAAAATTTAATAAAAATATATAATAATAATAGTAAATTATTTAAAATGTGACGGAATGCAAAAAAATTAAAATTAAAATTTAAAAAGAAAATAATTCAAAAATACGGGATATTACACGATCCAAGTCTAATCCAACCTAACATCCAACCAAAGTAAATCAATTTGTTTAAACTCTGGAAACACTTTAATAGACCAAAGTCTCAATTTAGAAAACAAGATAACTCAAATTCAATCTTTAAAACTCAAGAAAAAGCATCATACTTACAAGTGTTCGGTAAAAGTTCTCATAAGAGCAAACACAACCAAACAAGCCATAAATCAATTGACAACAGCCCTTGCATAATTATAAATATAAATTAACAACACATGCCATAGCCAAACAATTATAAACAATTAACATGGTTTTCACCAACACCAAGCCAATTATACATTCGTAATAAAGAATTCAAATGAGCCTAAACATGCATCTCTTAAAACCAAAAACCTAAGATCAGATAATAAACACGTCATGGTTCATAATATGTGAAAACCTGATATCTTAAGCCATTACAGAACATCGGATCCGAAAACAACACCTTTTTGCGTAAAACTAACTATTTTGCAAAAATAAGCCACACATACTATTCCAACTCCCAAATTCATATCACATATAACATGTAAAACAACTTAAGATTAGATCCTAAATCAAGGCAAAACACTCAAATGATCAAATTGGAAATTTTGCCGAAAATTGCCAAAACTAGCCATACAATTCAAATTCAACAATCGCTAAACTAAAGTATGTTACTGTTGATCTAAAAATATTAAAACATCATATAGAAAATATTAGATTAGTAAGTATAACATTTGAAAACCATTTTACAACCGATGCGTTCAATTTTCTTAAATTCGTCAATTTCGCAAATCATAGAGATATCAAAAACCAATTCAATTTAAATTCTCATTTTAAAGCAAAAACTCTTCAAATCAGTAGTTATAGATGTATAAAATCGCTAAAAGAATCAATTCACAACAACCCTAAGATAGTGATTTCTACGCTCAAATCATAATATATGAATCACAAAATGAAAGGAGTGTAGAGCTTACCCAAGAATGATGTATGAGATGATAAGAAGTGAAAATAACCAATAAGAATAGGCCTGGACAAAAACCAATTTGAATAACCAAGCACTTGCCAAAAACGCGAACGTAAAAATTGCATAGATCTTGCGAATGGAATATAAAATCGCGTTCTAATCGAATGGTATCACACCCGGACTAGTTAGAATGAACAAATATAGAGTTTTCAGTGTATCAAATCGTTTTTAGGGTTTAGGAGTCGAAAGGAGGCGGATTATGTCGAGTTAAAGGTCCATTTATAGACTCCCAAAACTGACAGCGTGGTTTCGCGCCCACGAACTCAAAAACCAATCCGAACCAATCCGAAATTAAGTAAAAAAAATAACAAAACAAATACGGTGTATTACATTCTCCTCAACTTAAAACAAAATAGTCATCGATTTTAACACAAACATATCAAGCATAAAAAAATATAGAACGCACATAAGGATCATAAAAACACATAAACATAAAACCTAACGTATCTCAAGGAAAGACATAGAGCAATCCGCATAATGATTTTTATCTCCAAAGTGCACTCCTCAACCAAGTGACCAACCCAACTGGAACCAAAGGAATACCTTAAAATTCCAACTAATAAAGATCATGCATCCCTTCCCACTTACTTAACAACTCAATACCATGTATCCCATATCAAATCATTTAAACAAATCTGTCATAGCTAACGAACGATCTAGTCTAATATATCAACTAGATATGACTCTCCATAAGACCAACAAACTTAACGAATCAAGAATCACAAGATCACAGAACAGCACTCTAAGAGTACACCAATTAACTCATGATAACAAAAGTTCCAAATTGTTAAACAACAAAATCATCCAGAAAGATTCTTCCAATCCTTCAAAAGTGTAAAGACTGTAACTACCTATAGTAATTAAACTTTGACCACATCCCACTTATATTACACAAACTTAATATCATGTGCACACACAAGAGGTTCAACAACCAATCAAAATGATATTTAAACATTTCACAATAATATCATCAATCAATAAAATCGACCAACCAACCCTTACTGGCGAAACCTATTAACCGCAATCCTCGAACCTCGAATGAGCTAACTCATATATCTTAACCAAACTCAAATTCTCAAAATAATTCCATCAATTACTATAACTTCGTACCCAACAAGAAATTACTTAGATCAAATTAACCACTAACCGGGTCATTGGTTATGCTCAAAGCCAAACTTATAGGAAAATATTATTTTTTTCAAAACACAAAACATTTTATATTAATATTTTCCACTTCTTTTTAAAAGACTCTAACAACTCATACCTTATTTTATATTCAAAACTAAAATGCTTTTACTGTTGCAAGAAAAAAAACTACAGTTTGTAAACACATTAAAATTTTAAAAATATTCATATTTTGAATTTCTTGGTTACACCTTACATTTAAATAAATCTGCAAATCTATGAAATCGTTCAATTTGCAAAAAAATAATAATATTCTCTTTAAATCAAACTTGCTAAAAAATTTATTCTGTTTACAAAATGGAAAAAAATATTTATAATGAAAATCACCTCGTTCACACAACTTTACAAGAGTAAACCAAAACATTTGAACAAAATCAAATATTTATAAACAAACTTCTTTTAAAATCACAATGTAAACACACACGTAAAATATAACAAAATCTCTTAATCAAACAATCCTTAAAACATAAATCGGAAGATAATACATAAACTTCTCAATCCGACCTCAAAATTCTATCACACTTATAACAAAAAAAACTCGAGTGCAACTTTATATCCAATCCTAATTCCAATGAAACAAAGTTATTCAAATAACATAAAATTGATCATTGCAACACAATCGTCCCAATTCACCACTGTCATCACAGAGTATTTGTCTAGCTATCTTTTGGTAAAAATTTCAAAACCATTTGCAATTATAAATAAATTTATCACAATGTGACTCGCGAGTTCGTTTCAAAATATCTTTTATAAAAACACTTTATCAATAAAATCCCTTTTTACATAATTGTGTGCCAAGGTGATGAAATCTCTCATCCCCAAAGAGTTGTATAACTCTAATTTTTTCAATGAACATGGTGAATGTACTATTATGCATGGGCTAATTATTTATTTATTTTTTATTTAGTGATACTGAGTGATCAATACAATTCCCTATTCGTGACATAAGAAAATGCATGTTCGTGATATGTCTGGGCACAATTACGTGATAAAAATATTTCAAATACTTTAACAAATTTTCACCTGAGATCAGTTCGTTGATAAAACATTTGCTAGACATTACCCTCTGTTATCCGCACTTGATAGCCTTAAAATATTTCTCAAACTCCATACTTGCAATCCACTAAATCATACAATACTATCATAATAGTTCAAACCGATAACTCCACTTTAAATTCTCATATGCAAAAGTAATATTCATTTAAACTTCAATCAAATTGAAACTTAACTTAAAGAGAAACGACACATAACATTTATATCTACGAATCTCACCTTATGTTCCAGCATCGCGCCGTTGAACATGACGTGAGAACCAATATATTAGTACATCGATCTATCTTCTCGGGTTAGAATTTCAATACCCTTATCAAGGATAACGAGAAATCACTAACTGATCCTGATAGTTATTTTCCTCATCTTTATCGATATCACTTCCCAAATGATCTCGATCCACAAATCGATACATTAAACCAGACATTACCCACATAAAACAATAAAATAAAACACAGGGGCTATGTAAAGGTTCGACTCAAAGATCAATACCAATCATCAAGGTTAAGCCAAAGCAACGCTTGCTAACAACGACCTCATGTTCTATCCTCAAAACAAGGCAAGATAAAACGAATAACACAACAAAACTTAACCAATATACGAGTCATACTAACAAGAAACAAGAGCAACAAGTTATGATTTCTACCTAACCATAAATCACTCAAGCATGTCTTAACCCGCATTTAACCCAAACATCTTTCCATATAACAAATCATAAACATCGAAAGCAACTAACATGCTATCAAAAGCAACGAGCATGGAACGTCCTATTTGACCATTATATATCTACCGACATGGCGTACAAAACCATATAACCTAATGATATCTCAAATCTCAAAATAAAATATGTTATAGCACATTCATAATCGTTGTAATAAAATCAACGTTTGGTATGACATCGATCAAAAGGTACACATCAAATACTCTTTTCAACATAAATCAGTTCGCAATAATTTTCAAGTTCTAGCCGAGCTCAACGGTTTTAAAATTACTTTTTCGGAAGCTTTCTATATATACAATAACGGTTATATTTTTAAAAATATCCAAATCCATAAAATCATCGAGTTATCCAAAATTTTACAATTTCCAAACTCAACTCCCAATTTTGAGTGACCAAGTCACACCCACAATAACTATTAATAAAACGTATTCAAAAAAATTATAAATCCGAAAAAGATATAGTTAAGTAAAATCTCAGTCCTTCAAAATAGGAGTTCAGAATAATCCAAACATAAAACATCAACTCAAATATCCAAGTGAGAAGAACGTAACCGCAAACAACCATTCCATAGACATGCACTCCAGCCAAATGTAACATACCAAAATATATGACCAACGACACCTCAAAGGTCGACATACCACAACATGGTAAAAAATTAACAATAGAAATATTAAATCCTAAAGACGTGACATATATCATAAATACTATTATTTTAAAAGTAATAGTTTGTCAACATCACTCTGAACGTAACACAAATCAAATCAAAATAATTTTCTCAATAATAACTATAAAACCAACGTGTGTTCAAACAACATAAAGACACAAAACATGCTTAAATATTTAACACAAAAATCCTTTAAAAGCAAAACAAGGCCAACGCTTACCGTATCATCGTATGTGCCAACCTATTTTGCAACCAACAAACACGACCAAAGCCAAAACGTACTCACCAACAAGGCGAAAGCAATTCAGTATGACCAAAATCATCCAAGGCATAAAACCCAACAACTAATTACCCAAAGTAAACATCATATAAGGCACAAATCAATAAAACATCATGCGAAGTAAACACCATATAAGCCACAACAGCCAACAAAATATCACACAAATTAAACACCATGTAAGGCACAAAAGCCAACAAACATCATCCAAAGTACGAACAAAGGATCATTTTTACCCTGAACTTCGCAAAACCGTCTTAAAATGCCCCCTTTGCTGACATGGCACCTTAATTGTAGAGTGGGTTTTTAATTATTCATAATTTACTTTAATTGATCATATTTAAATATTAACTAATCATAATTAAATCCTAATTAACCTAGGGGGATTTTTGAACTTTTTCTATAAAAAATAAATAAAAAAATCTGATTGTCGGTGAGGATCCTCGCCGGAGTAGATGGTTTGTTGATATGTGTAGATTTAGACCTATTCGCAAGTCTAATTGTAGCATTTTATAGTGGATATGTATGTTTTTAAGTCATATGTTGCTCATTTTCATGTCAAAGTGTTTCAGGTGCGAAATAAGAAAAAACAGAGGAAAAGCGGAGTTTGAAGCAGAAGCAGTCTAGGAAATGCATGTCTCGATTGAGACACACCTAAAATTGGTTTGTCTCGATCGTGAAAAGTTGTGTCTCGATCTATAAAAGGTCTGGATTCAAGTAGGGAGCATTTTGCCTAAGCCTACTTCGGAAGAAACAAGCCTATTTCGGATAAAAACACCTCATTAATGAAGACACGTGATTAAAAGCTGAAATGACACATGGGGACAAATCCTTAGTCTATTTTCATTGGTTGCTTCAATTAGACTTGTCACATGATGTAATTTTATTCCTTTTTTTTTGTCCTTAAACTATAAATGGATCCCTTCATTCCCATTTTAGGGTTAGCACTCACTTTGAGACATTTGTAGCCACTATAACTTTTGTTCTCAGATTTTATTCCTTTTGCTCTTAGTTACATTTTATGATTTGATTGTGGATTCAAGTTATTAATTATTAATAGAAGATTACTATTCCTTTCATCATTATTGTTCTTCATTATCTCTTTAATGCTTTGGGTCTCCATTAACATTATTATTACAAGGTAACAGTTCTCTCCATTATGTATACTCTTTATTCTTGCTTAGTTATTGATATCATGACAGTTGTTAGTAGTTAAACCCCCTTGTTAGGGGTTACTAATGAATGCTTGTTTAGTTAATTAATTGATTAAGGTTAGTGTATTGGTTAAGGTTAGTTGTGATTGTTGTGTTTAATGCCTAGGTTAACTTGATCTCTTAACCTTTATTTGGTAGTTTAGTTGATTGAACGAGAGCTAGTTGACTAGAAAGATAGTGGCAATATCAAATCTAGGACCTAACCACGCTAGGGCGTTTTAGGAAATAGGTTGTCTTTAAGTTTGCTCGTTAATTGCGTTTGATTGACTTAGGCGAAATCTAATTACGCGAGAGCGATTTAGATTTCGACTTATTAATCGAAGTGCGATTTTCTTAACTCTAGACTCGAGAAAGCGGACGTTAAGGCCTTAGGATAGTGTAATAATCTAAATTTTTGAGGTATTACGTGTAGTGCCACGAGGCATAGTCGTAAAGATTAAGAACGAGAATATCAGATTAGGATTGGATAATAAGGACTTAGACCGAAGCGGGTCTATTGGAATTATCGTAGAATAATAATTTAAATTGAAAATTATTATGCGAGCAATTGGATTTAATCGAGACAAAAAGGGAATAAAATAAAATAAGTTGGAAAGTCATAGCTAATAATATTCACGTCAAGGTCCGTGAAATATTATTAATAAATGATCGTTAAAGTTTCGTAAGTATACGAAATTGTTTTAGAAGAAAGTTTGACGATTAATTAAGAATAAGGACTAAAGTGTAAATTAACCACTTTAAGGACTAAAGTGGACTTTTAACGACAAACTTCCGGAGGAACTTGTGTTTTACTCTATTTTCTCAAGATAAGAAAATAATATCGATGAAGTGGTTATCGATAGTAATTAATATGAAAATTGGACGAAAAAGTGAGAAAAAGTGCAAGTTAGCTCAAAATGGAAATTTGAGCGTTTTTGGCCAAAATTGCCAAAATAAATTATTGGAAAGTAAAGCTATAAGATATGCGACTAATATTATTTATTTGAGAATAAATAATATTGAAATAATCGGACCTAAAAGATTTAGTGTTCTACGAACTAAACTGGACAAAAGAAAAGTTAGAAATTTAAAGGTATGGAGGTGGCAACTTCAAGAATTAAAGTGGATATTTTACCCACTTAATATCCACACTTGAAAATGAACATTCAACCATAAAACACAAAATTTGCAGCAAACCAATGGTGAAATCCGTAACTCCTCATCTCCAAATTCTCCAAAATTTCAAATGCTTATAACTTTTTCGTTTCTCAACGAAATTGAGCGATTCTTGCGGACACGGAATGAGGAAATGGTTGTATACAATTATATGGCTTCAATTTGAGGAAAAAATTGAAGTATTTAGATGATAATTGAGCTTTATGTTTCGGGGTTTTTAGGTATTCAATGGTATTAATGATCTTTGATGGAAATCATCACAATTCTTCAAGATAAGTGAGGTAAGGTCATTAATTTGAGACTTATATGGTTTATTTTGAAGTAATCATGAAAATAAAGGTTAGGGTTCTAAATCTAATTTAGGGTTTTTGCTTGATTATATGATATAAGGTGTTTTGGAGCTTGGAATGAAGGATTTGATGGAGAATTTGATGGTTATCTTCGGGTTTTGTATCGTACATAAATGTAAGGATTTAATTCTGATTTTAGTTAACAATTGGTTGCTGAAATTGGTTGATGGATTGCTCATGTGTTCGACAATAATGTGTTTGTGGTGACGATGTTTAGTTTGATGATGTTTAGTATGATATGGTGTTGCTTTTAATTGAATTTGAATATGGATGTTGTCGATAAGTATTTGGCCCTAAGATAGGTCGAGGATAAGAGATTAACTTAGTGATTTTATGCATGTATTAGGAGTGATAGAGCTGAATTAAAAGTGAGTTTTGGTGGTTAAATGTTGAATGCCAAATGCATGAGTAATTCGGTCCTTGTATGGAACTCGTACCTAAGTGTTTTTATTGATGCATAGGTATTGGAATGTGTATGATTAGAATGTGTTTAGGGGCTGGATTGTGTTGTTGTTAAAATATGGTATCGATAAGTTAGCTTCATTGCGTAATAAGTTACGATTTAGTCGATGTAAACAAATGGACGTTTTGCAGAAAACTGTTATGCAGAACAGTCATGTTACAAGAGCCATATCTGGAGTTGTATAACTCCAAATCCGGTTCTGTTTGATTGTATAAAAACTTGAATGTGTCCTCTATAAATGTCTTTCTTTTGAGTTTTCCCTGATTCTGCCTCAAACAATGTCATATGAGGCAGAACATTTCGTTCCGCAGAGCAGTTCTGCAGTTTTACGACATCACTATGCAATAAGTTAGGAGCTAGATTCCGACACCTTCGGGTGCGTTTCATGGTCCGAGACCTAAACAAAATTTGTAGGCGACGTTCTAAACTTTAAGAATGTCAACTTTGTTTAGGGGTCGGACTATTTTAAGTAAGCGGTTTTGATTGCCGAAGTTGGCTAGAAACATAATTTTTGGTTAAATTAATAATAGCTAGAATTTTATTAATTCTTGCTATTATTATATTTGCGTAGATCGGACGAGCGACTATCGACAAGGCTTAAGGTAAACGGATTGAGATATCGTCAAGCTTATTTGAAGAATTTGGATAGCAAGTGGTGAGTACACTTTAAATTACTCGTTAATATTCATAAAGCCGTATATTTTAATACGACGAGCTATATAAATATATTATATCATATTATTGAAAAGTAATATATATTGTATGATTTGAAAATGCTTGTTTATCGAATTATGTTATCTTGATAATAACGTATTAAATGAAAAATATCATAAATGCTTAAAATATCGGGGAAGGGTAAAGCAATATGAAATGCAATCGAATGTCAAATGACACGCAAGTGTCGACAATATAAGAGTAAAGAAATGTAGTACATTCCAATATGTACTGTTAAATGAAATTAATACCCTATTGTGCGTGTGTTATAAATGTATGCTCTTAGATTGTATTGTGCATGTCGTGGTCCATAAAGGATCAAGAAAACCCAACATAAATTATCAAAATGATAAATACATGAGATAAGAAAAGTGTACTCTGATATATTCAATAATAAGAACTGAGATACAAGGTGGAACTCGGTAGAATTATCCCGGGACCTGTATCTCATCCATTCTCGATGATAGTCTTCAGAACTCATACGAAATAAAAAGTAAGTGCGATACATCGAGAATCAATACGAAACAAGATAGAGACACAATGTGAACAAACATTCCTATTAAATGTCAATAGGAATTATATGAATCTACAGCTAAGTTCAAAAGACTTGCAGGGTGCAGAGTCCGAATTGCAGACACGAAGGAAACTCGGTTGAACTATCTCGGGACCTGTGTCTGGTGAGTAACTCGGTTGAACTATCTCGGGACTCACAACTTGCGATTAAGTAGTGGCATGAGTAACTCGGTCAAACTATCTCGGGACTGTGCCACATGGTTGAAGGTAACTTAGTTGAACTATCTCGGGACCCAACCATAAGGATCAAGTCACAAGAGACTTGCCAATGATTTAATTCGACCTAGAATCATGATGATATAAACTAAAATTTAAGATTCGGTCGAAAACTAATGCAACAAAACGAGAAAGAAAAATATCAACACCATAATAAGAAATCAAAGATGTCAAATATGTATAAACTACAAGTTTATGAAATAAACAGAGAGTTATGAAGGAAAGTAAAGAAGGTACGCAATATGATTTCAAAAGATTATTTTCTATATATAAAATGGTTTTTCGACGGTTTTAACCCTTTATGTGATATTGCGTGTAATTTGGTGAACTCACTCAGTTTTATACTGACCCCGTTGCTCATCCCATTTTTTAGGGATAGTATGATATGATTTGAAGAGTCAAGCTTCCGAAGTTTTAATTCTCGGAAGTCATTTGCACAAGAAGTAAAGAAGGTTTTCATTCTAGCGATCCGCAGTATTCTAGATGTTTTTCTCTATGTATTTGTATAACGCATTTTCACTCTAATGCTTTTGTAAAATAGGGTCACATGTATTTTGATATGTGAAATATGATTTGATTTGCGAAAAAATTACACAGGTTTTTAGGCTTGCTACTGGTTTCGGAGCTACCACTCCCATTCCCTAGCGCCGGTCGCGACTCATAAATTTGGGTCGTGACAGATAGCTTGGCCCAAACTTACTTCAAAACACAATCCCGGTCACCTAGGATTCTTTCGGTATTTGTTTGTAACCTCTAAGCATTTTTACCTTCTTGGAAATCCATGTTTGTTTATCGTTTGCTTCTAGTTGATTGTTTTATTTTGTTAATTAATTGTTTATTAATTGAATTGCTTAATTGTTTAGTTCTTGTTCCGTAATTGTTTAATCAAAATCCAAATGTTATTTGCTAAACAAATTGCATTTCAAAATCAGGTTTCATTCTTATTAAATCCTTCTCATCTCTGTGAGTTCGATACCAGACTTTAGTCCACTCTATTACGCGTTGCGATACTGTACACTTGCGGTAAATGACCAACATCTGTTCTTCTAATAAAACAGACAGGTCTGTTCTTCAAAGAACTGACTCAGATTCATTCTTCAGAGAACAGATTGGGGTTTGTTCTCTGAAGAACATCTCGCGATTTGTTCTCTGAAAAAGAACAAACCCAGGTGACCTAGGTTTGTTCTTTTTTAGAGACATTGTTCTTTAAGAAGAACAAACCCAGGTGACATGGGTTTGTTCTTATTCAGAGAACAGTGTCTATTCTCTTTAAAAGAACAAACCCATGTCACCTGGGTTTGTTTTTCTTCAAGAACAGACTCGTGGGTCTCTTCTTGATGAAGAACAGACCCATGGGTAAAAAAATTTAAATTTTGTTTTTTGAAAAAAATATAAATTTGGGGTAAATTTGCTATATATAAAATTTTGTGTGCTTATTTGTTATATACAAAATTTAGGGGGGGTTAATTTGTTATTTTAAATTTTTAATTAGAGGGATTAAATTGTTTATTTTTAATTATTAGGTATTAATTTAAAATGTTTTAAAAAAAATTAGAACTACTGTAAACCGTTTTCTATCAAAAACATCCTTGTTAAAATGAAACCACTATCAAACCGGGTTTTTGTACCAAATTTTATAAGTTCAGGGTAAAAGTGATAATGTCTTGCTAATTTAGACGTTTTTGATACTTTGTGTCAAGTTCAGGGGGTAAAGTGATCCTTCGTTTCCCAAAGTATATGTCACGACCTGATTTCCACCCGAAACTCGAGCCGAAATCCGTAGCAAGCCTAATAATCTTTATAAATTTTTTGCAAATCAAGACCATACATCACGTATGATTTGTTTTCAGAAAACACCGTTAAAACCTTTTCTCGTATAAGGAAAACACAATTCTGAAAACTGGGTTAATAAGACCCTGATTTTATTTCAAGAAACCAGAGCGCAAACATCAATCCCATATGACGTACCTGCTCTATTTCCAATACAATTGTAATACAGAAAAATATTTAATTAGCTAATTGGACCACGTGTCTAGTTTTGATTCGCCAGAGTGGCGATATGAGAAGAATTTCTGAAAAGATAAAGTAAATAAGTTTCAAGTAGGTCGGTTTTGGGAAATTAACTATGAGAAAATTAAGGTTATATTTCAATTCTAAAATTAGAATTGGAATTAAAAGAAAAAATGTCAAGAAAAGTCCAAAATAAAGTACATGGACCAAAGTGGTAATTTGGCCACTTTGTATCGAAAATGAAAATTTTAGATTTTGACGGGAAAGTATTAATATCGAGTTTCGTATTATTGATCGGATATAAATAATATGTAAAAGTAATAATTTAAGAATTTATCGATTTAGTTATGGACTAAATCGTACGAAAGAAAAGTTTAAAGGATAAATGATAATAAATAAAAAGAACAAGGACCAAAGTGAACCTTTAGCCATTCAATATAAGAAACCCAAATTCAAAGAAGAAGATCAGAGAACAATCGAGAGAAATTAAGAAACCATCGCCGATTACGATCGTTTGCCGCCGTTCGACGTCCGAATCGAGTGATTTTCGCGGCGATTTCTTCAGAATCGAATCCTCTATCGATCCTAAGCTTCGTTTTGAGGTAAATATCTTGATATTTAGTGATAAATTCGAAATAAATGGTGGTTTTAGTATAAAATAGAAATTTATCGATTTAAGCTCCGTTTTAGCATTTTTGGAAAAACGAAGTTACGGGTTTTGAAGGAAATGAGGTTTTATACGTATAAGGCAAGTGATTGCACGACGGGACGCCTGGAAACAACGTTTCCGGGGGCTGTGTGCGGACGCACACCAGTGTTGGTGTGCGGACGCACACCAGTGTTGGTGTGCGAACGCACACTGGTGTGCAGACGCACACCCACGGTGTGCGAACGCACACCACCCTGTGCGGGCGCACAGTGGGTCCACGGGGACCAAAATGGACTTTTAGCCCAAGGACCAAAATGGACTTTTAGCCCAAGGACCAAAATGGACTTTTAGCCCTAAATAAATGGGATTTTAGTATTTTCAAATATTAGACCATAAAAACGATTAAGGACCCCGATAACTTAAAAAGAAAAGCTTTATTGGGTGTCAATAGGCTATGTGATCACCCGTATTGAGTTAGTCTAGTGTGTTTGCATTTGAGAAATGATTTTATATGTATGGCATGAGTTGAATATGAATTTCGAAATCAGATAATGATTTGATACGAGTGAGCACTCGGTTACGGTGTAACCTGGAGTCCCCGTATCTAGTGGGTTGGACCCACCAGTGAGTTGGACTCACAAATTGAGATTTATGATTGGGTTGAACGATATATGGTTATTCAAGAGATGTGTCGCATGCTAGGATATTAGTTTCGTATGGATCAAATACTTGTTTATATGTTTTATATTATTGTTTTCTTGAGATGCGATGCTATATTTTTATATTAATACCGTTAGTAAATGCAAACTCACTCAGTATTTTCCCAAATACTGACCCCCCACCTTTGATGTTTTCAGGTGCTTAGTATGTGGGCCTAGCTAGAGGCCAATTTTGAAGTCCAGAAGTCAGCTGTGTATGTGTAGTTTCTGACTTCTGTGAATGCTGCAGTAGTGATCCCGTGTTGACAGAGTCGTAGCCTAGACAACAGTACATTTTGAATGTACATATTACGTGCTGTCTTGTTTATATTTTTGTAGGCTACGTGTATTTTATGTGATTCACGGCCCCATATGCCGGTGACATGTTCTGAGACAGTAACTGATGTATATAGTTTTGCGAGGCCAGTTCGTACAGGGTACGGTAACTAGAGCCCGCGAGGTTTTAAACAGTTTATGTAAATGTTTGTGTATATATGCTATGTATACTTGCTTCTGTTGCTTTATGTTATTTGTTTATTATTTGCAAAAAATTTATAGTGATTTGAGGCTTGCTACGGGTTCCGGAGCTTCCACTCCCGTTCCCTAGCGCCGGTTGCGGCTCATTAATTTGCGTCGTGACAACAACCGTAAAATACTAAAAACATGAAATCAGTATATCTCAAACATCTGGTCAAAGCATTTTAGAAAACACGCAGCTTTTCAATCATATACAAATACAGTAGTTCAAATAAGAGTTTATCAAAATAGGTTTGAACTGCTGTAAACAGAAAGACAAACTTCCTCGTACCCAACTACTTGCAGCTCTAGAGGTATGGTTGACATTGAATTCCTAACTCTAGTCCTATCGTATAAACGATATACTCAAACAACTAATGTTTATAGACGACTATATAAACAAACACATAATAAATCTCAACATTGAACTTCTCGTTCAATTTAAAATACTATTTGTGGTATGGACTTATAGTCATTTTAACATTAATCACTTTGACTAATGTAGGGCTTTATTGAAACCTAATATTGTTTTAATAAACCAACTATCACTTTATTCTCTTTTTATTCATTTAACATCCGTGAATCCGTGTTACAAGTCCATTTAGGTTGTTTTTGGATTGCATAAACATCTCTGATCAAGTCGGGTTTGAAAAACCCTAAATTTCTTCCCCCTCGGTCACAGGCTGTGCGGTTGCACAGCCTCCTGTGCGCCCGGACAAGTTGTTGTGCGCCGGCACAGCAAAATGCTGTTGTGCCCCGGACAGGTTGTTGTGCGCCGGCACAGCAAAATGCTGTTGTGCGCCCGGATCCAAGCCCCTTAGCTTAACTCTGTTTCATTCAGCCTCTAATGCCGTGAACAAATCTGATGTGGCTTCTATTTTTACCGTTTGGAATTTAATTACGTGGCATTTATTGTGCCACCTACCCATCTTCTTCCTATAACAACAAATTGTAACCCCTAAATCAAAAAATTGAATCCCTAAAATTTCTAAACCCTAAATTCAAAATTGAAAACATACTTTTTTTTGTCATAGTAATTGAAAACACACTTGGTTTAGGAATTTTAGGCTGTGCATTGTATTGTATTTAAGGTTTAGGAATATTAGGATTCAATTTTAGGGTGTGCATCACCACCACCACCTCCACCTCCACCTATCCATCACAAGCCACCACCATCTCCACCACCACCCATCAATTACGCATCTCCATCACCTCCAGCAGTGCGTTACTACTCACCCCCATCGACATCTCCATCACCACCGCCTCCAGCTACGGTGTACGAAGGGCCATTGCCACCAAAACCAGGAATGTCACATGCACCACCTCCACCACTCCCTTCTACTACTGATTCTTTTAAGAATTTTCCCTCTAACCTGAAAATCAAAACCCTAAAAAAACATAATTTACAATCATACATTGTTATTATTGTAGTTTTTTTTTCTTTAGGCTATACTCATGGCTAATTGAGAAAGGAATAAAGAGAAATGATTTGCATAGGGTCTGTCAAAAGGGCATTTTGGTTCAAATTAATACCAAAGGGTACGGGAGGATGTTGAAAGTAAGGTAAAAGGAGAAAGTTTTCTCTTCATATTTATTCGATTGTTATGAGTCTTAGCAAAAACCATAATGGCAGAGAAAGTGTTTAGATTTGCTGAGAACAAAATTAAAAAAGTTGTAATGTATAGTCATGGGAATCAGACACCATAACCGGAGCTACATTCGGATACTGGTTTCGGGCTTTTTTATTTTTATTTTATTTTTTATCTCTCTATTTCTTTTATATCATACTTTTTTTTTAATTTTATAGTATAATCATGAACATTTCACTTGTATTCATTTCCAGAATTTAGTCTCATTTGTTCATCTTCTTTTCCTTCTGTTTATGAGATTGCTAACTTGTTTGTTTTGACCAAATTCCTTCTGTTAATCTTGTTTATTGGTTTCAGTTTTGGTGATTAGAAAGGGAAAAGGGTCATTTATACCCCTAAGTTTTGGAGTTAGGATCAAGTAAGCCCTCAACGTTCGGAAAGGTTCAAATATGCCCCCAACATCTTGCAAAATGAACAAACAGGCCCTCCAATTTCGACAACCAGGCCCCCGACGTCTCATTTATAAGTCAAAATGGGGGCCTGGTTGTTCACTTTTTAAGACGTTGGGGGCATATTTGAACCTTTACGAACGTTGAGGGCTTGCTTGATCTTAGAGTCAAACCTTAGGGGCATAAATGACCCTTTTCCCGATTTTAGAAATTAGATCAGCTGTTTTCTTTTGATGATCGTAATTTAACTTTCGATTTCTTGAACCACAAACAAGATTAAATGTTGACCATGAATTTAGGTTGTGCATTATATTGAATTTAGAATTTAGAAATTTTAGGGATTATATTTTTATGTTTTAGGGGTTGCAATTTGTTGTTATAGAAAGAAGATGGGTAGATGGAACAATAAAGGTCACGTAATTCAACCACAACAGTAAAAACAGAAGCCACATCAGATTTAGTCACGGCGTTAGAGGGTGAACGAAACATAGTTAAGTTAAGGGGCTTGGTTGTCCATTTTTCATGAGATTGAGGGCTTGGTTGAACCTTTCAGGACGTTAACGGCTCCGTTGATCCAACCTGCAAACAATAGGGGCATGAATGACCCTTTTCCCATATACATGTATATGTATGTATAAACATATACATGTATATGTATGTACATATACATGTATATGTATGTATATACATACATATATGTATAAAGTGCCATTTAGTACTAGCTCAATCATGCACTTTAACGCAACTTCGTAATTAGTCGTCCGTAGCTCAAACGGAGACTAATTCCAAATCTCGTAAAACTTTACCCAAAATCCAATAAAATATAAAACGAATAAAAATATAATTTTTATTCGCATCCGACTTATATTTTATTTTTAATAAATTCCGGAAGATTTATTAGGTACAAATCTGTCCCGCATGATTAAAATTATTATGTCCAAATTTCTTCAAAATTTGACAGTAGCTTCGTCAGATTATTTCATGAATATTATTACCAAAATTATTCGCTCGGGACTTATAGATTATTTTATTTTAATTTGGACTAACGAATAATACATAATTAGTTAATAATTAAAAACTAATTGAAGTAAAAGTTTAGCGACTAAAGTGAACATTTTGCCTTACTTGGCCGCCACTCACCCATCGCCTTACATTTATATTTTTATTATTATTATTCTTATTCCTATTATTATTATTATTATTATTATATATATATATATATGTATCATAATTTATATTCTTTAATTACACGTCGAGACTTCTGAGTTTCGACATTTTTTTTTTGTCAAGAAACCAAGAAGCAACTCTATTGCTTAGGCTAAAAACAGCCACCAACTACAAAGGTTCAAACAAAGTGCAAAACGGTAGGTTACAAGGGAGAACAAAACACAACAAGCCTACTGAGCTAATCCCAAAACAGCAATAAAAGAATTACATTAAGTTTAGCTTAGCCTCTACTAAATTCTTCAGGTCTTTGAACAATTGATAAGGCTTCAGAATGTTGTGATTAAAAGTTGCTTCATTTCTGGATCTCCATATGGAATAAACAACAGCAGTAAAGCACATCTTCCTCTTTTTGGCTATAACATATTTGCCTTTAGTTCTTCTAGTTAACCAGCTGACCTCTCTCTCCTAATTAAAAGCTTGTCCGTTAATCTCCAGCCAACTTAGGAGTTTCTTCCATATCTCAGCTGAAATGAGACAATTAAAGAAAAGGTGCCAGATAGATTAAGAATTCAAGTTACACAAGTTACAAATATCATTCTGCACAACATTCCAGTTTAGGAGCTTGTCCTTAGTCATCAATCTCCCTTTCAAAGCAATCCATGTAACAAAGGAATGTCTAGGAGTGTGCCTAGAAAACCATATAAGATTGGCCCAAATAACTTTAGCTTTCTTAGGACTTAAAGACTTGAAAGCACTAGAGATAGAGAACTTTCCCATTTATATTATCTTTCCACGTGATCTTGTCTTCACCATTCAGCTCAATGGAGACATTATTCCTAATAAACTCCCAAGCTTCAACAGTATGCTCATCAGTAGACATAGGCAGCCTCCAAGAACTATCCATCCACACTTGACTAACTTTCGAGTTTCTAGGCACTTCAGAATCTTTGATGGACACATTAGGAAATCTCTCAATAACTGATTTACCATCTAACCAAGGATCATGCCAGAACAAGAAATTTCTACCATTTCCAAGTTTATATTCAAACAGGTTAACAACCCTATTTCTGATATGAAGCATATGTCTCCAGCTCCAGGAACAATCATTCAGCTTGGTAACACCCCAAAAACTGAGTCTTTTAATTCTGTTGTCACTAACCCAAGTGGCCATTATAGAGGGCTTCAGGGAGATAATGCCCCAAATATGCTTGGATATAGCTGCAACATTCCACAACAGAATAGACTTTATACCCAGCACTGCCTGGTTCTTATTGGAGCAAACATCATCCCAGTTAACTAACCCCCTATTTTAAATAGAGTTGGACCCATGCCATAACAACTTCCTGCAGATGTTATCAACAACAGTTAAAACATTCTTGGGTAATATAAAATGAGAGCACCAGAACACACTCATGCTCTAGAAAACAGAATTAACTAGTTATAATCTACCAGCGTAGGATAGAGACTTAGAAGACAAAACATAAATTCTGGAAGTAATTTTGGAAATATGATTCAAACAATGCTCTTTAGAGATTTTGGTAGATACAAGGGAAAGCCCTTGATATTTAACAAGGAGGACCCTCTTGGAAGCCCAAGATATTTTAAATATTCTTTTTTCTTAGCTTATTAGCTCCATTAAAATAGACAGAACTCTTAAAGAAAGACAAGAAGACTCAGAGAACATCTTAATAGAGTTTTTGATAATCTGAACAGAATTATCATCATAACTACTGAAAATAAAGAGGTCATCAGCAAAACACAGATGATTCAGCTTGATGTTTTTACAACCTTTAAGAAAGACAATGCCAGAAGCGGGATGGGTATTGTTATGTAAAATTCTAGACAAGTACTCCATACAAATGACAAAGATATAAGGAGAAATGGGGTCCCTTTGCCTTATTCCTCAACCCCCAGGGAAGTAACCCACAGACTCACCATTTATCATAGTAGAGAACATGGAAGATCTAATACAAGTCATAAGAAGATTAATAAATTTGTAAGGAAAATTAAGCCTAATAATCACTTCCTTTATGAAATGACAGCTAACAGAATCATATGCTTTTTGAATATAACTTTTATGGCACAAGCATTACTATCATGCCTATGATAGTTCCTAATAATTTCATGAGCTAGGAGAATGTGATCAGTAATATTCCTACCAGGCATAAAAGTAGACTGATTCTGGCTAATCAATCTACTAATCACCTTAGCCAATCTAGAAGGTAAGATTTTAGAAATCACCTTGTAGATGACATTGCAGCAGGCAATGGGTCTGAAGTTTCTAATCTCATAAGGATTATCTTTTTTAGGAATGAACACTATATTACTGGAGTTAATTTGTCTCAAGAGCTTCCCATTCTAAAAAAAATCATTTATAGCACCACAGATCTCCTTCCCCGCAATACCCCAGCTTTTTTTAAAGAATATGCAGTTGTAGCCATCAGGCCCAAGAGCCTTATCATCCTTGATAGAGCAAAGGTTAAGCTTAATTTCAGAATCAGTAATTAGATATTCAAACCCATGATAGTCTTTTTTATTAATACACTGCCCATCTCTCATAATATCATAGCCAATATTTCTTCTGTGCTTATCAGAAGAGCCTAAGAAATTCTTAAAATATCTTAGGATCTCAGCTTTAATACTCTCCATATCTTCAGTATTCTCCCCATTACTACTCTTCAGAGTGATAATCTTCAGTCTGGACTGTCTTATCTTGACACTTCAATGAAAGAATTTGTTGTTCTGGTCCCCCAACTTAATCCAATTCATACGAGACTTCTGCTTCAATATATTCTCCCCCTAAGATAAAAGATTCAACAAGAACTTGGAGCAAGCTCTTTCTTCATCACAGAGAATTATATTAAAAGGATCAGACATCATATCCTTTTGCAGATTAGAAATAATCTCCTTCAAGGTCATGATTCTCTGAAAAATGTCACTATACTTGTTCTTATTCAGCTTTCAAAAATTTGTTTTAAGCCCTTTTAACTTCTGGAAAATTTTATATATACTGCACCCATGCTCTTCTCTTCTCCACCCATTCTCAGCTAAGGAAAAGAAATTAGGGTCTTCACACCAGACATTAAAAAATCTGAAAGAATATTTCCTAGCGTGATTACTATTATCTAGCTTAACCACCAAAGGGCTATGGTCTGAAACTCCTGAGATAAGAACATTCATAATAGCATCTCGCCAGACATCAAACCATTTATCATTAACAAACACCAATCCAATTTCCTACAAATTCTATCATCACCTATTTGGTTGTTACACCAAGTATACTCAGCTCCATCTTTTCAATTCAATAAGATTAGACTCTCTAATACCATCCATAAACTCCTCTACAGCCTGAGAATCTATATGATTACCCCCCCCCCCTTTATCTATTAGAATCATTCATCACATCGTTGAAGTCTCTAATCACTATCTAACTAATATCAATATTCGACCCAAACAACTTCAGGTTATCCCAGAGATCAATCCATTCAGTAGGAATGTAGGAACCATACACAACTGAAATAATCATCTCCTTCTGCTCAAACTTAAACTTCACATGGATAACTTGCTTATGAATCCAACTATCAATAACTTTAAGATAATCTCTATCAAAGATCACCCAAATCCTCCCCATTGTAGAACAGGAATAATTATTACAAATATCCCAATTCAGCAACTTATTAGGGAGACTAAACCAGAATTTACTAAATTGATTATCATTCACTCTAGACTCCACTATCCCAACAATTTTCATATTCATTTTACCAATCAGAGAAACCATCTCAGATTGCTTTAGAGGGTTATTAATTCCCCTAATATTCCACATGGTTATCATCTATCAAAATCAAGGATCCTAGAGTTAAGCCTAGCTTTCCTCCCCTCTCCTATAGTACCAAATTTCCCACTACTACCATTCTTCACTATAATATTCATCCTACTATCATTACTAATCTCTGCCATGTTCACTAGAGAGCTAAAAGAATTACTTGTGACTATGTCCCCTTTATCAACAAATTTGTTAGCCTTCATATTTGAGACAACAATATTATTTATAGCTTCATCGATCAACAAAGGACCATTAATACCTTCTTCTGCTGCATTGTCATGATCCTCTACTTACTCAGTACCACCTGTTTTCCTTTGAGAGCTTGCACCAATATCTACCTCTTTTTTCTTCTCCACAACTTTTTTATAGTCTTGATTGACTTTGCAGTTCACTTTAGTATGCCCCATTCGACAACATTTATCACAAATCAATGTCTTCCATTCATAGAATATTCTTTGTTTGAAAACAACTCCATTCTCATCTTATAATTCAACCTCTTATGGATATGCTCCAGTAGCCTCCATTTTAATTAGAATTATAGCAGATCTCAACTTAGTACGGCTAAGCGTACATTGATCAATGTAGAGAGGTTTTCCACAGAAGATTCCTATCTTACTCAGGATCGCAGGGGACCAGAACTCCCAAGGAAGGCCTGGCAGCTGAATCCACATAGGAACATATCTGATCTCATTCGGATCCATGGACATTCTAGGAGTCCATTTCTTCTGCATCAATGGTCTCTGGTCGAAAGTATACGGTCCTACACCCATAACCTTATTATATCCCTCCTTTGAATCAAATTCAAACACAAACATAGATCCATTGATCCTGGTAGTATTTTTTAGACCGGATCTATTCCATATATTACGAACTAACGAGACTAACCTCTCTGTTTTAGGAAACAACCCAAAAACACATCCAACAATGGCGTTTTTCCACCGATCATCTTCTCTTACAACATCTTTAAAGCTAAAACTGACAAATCTCTTGCCATCTTTCATAGAAGGAGGATCAAACTTAAGAACACTATCAGCACTTTTAGATCTATTATCAGAGAATAGATCATTCCATTTCTTGGGAGTTGCTATCTTCTCAGCAAGATTTTCATTTTTCACAGTTATCATCGGAGCTTCCTCTTCAATAGAAGTGATATGCACTAGGTTAATCATGTTTGACCATGTACTGACTTTATCTTTTTGTTATTAATTAATTGGCACTTTATTATCATTTCTTATTATGATTAATATACTTGAATAGTTAATTGTTTCTAAAGTTATCAAGTATGTGACTTGATAGTAGAAACCTTAGATTTAATTAAGAATTATATTTCATCTATCCCTAGTATTAATAGAACATTGAGACTAGTATGATGTTGACTGATGATTATGTTTTACTAGTCATGTATATGAGATATTAAGTAAAATCATAGGTGCTATTTGAGAAATAAGGCACTGGATGACCCACCTTGAGAATACTACATAGATCATTGACATAAGTAATTCTCATCATAATTCTATTAGTATAATCCTTTGACCTTGAAATCCCCATGGATTTCTACATAACTACTTAACATTTTGATACAGTCTTACTTTATCTTTAACAGGATAAGGGAATAGATTGTCATTGGATATGAAAGTAACTATGTGAAAAATGTGAGTGGATGAGAAGGAATTTGTCCCTCGTTTATTTCAGTAAGATATCTATGGGCCCCTTGAAAAGATAGACTGAAGGTAATGCATGGTCATGCTAAATGAATTGATAAAGAGTTATCATTTTCAGTCTACTTGAAATCAGGAAACTAATGATTGAATATTATAAGGATGGCAGTATTATGCCTTATATTCAATCAGGATATCATGAGACAAAGCGATTAAAATATTATTGTAAATGGTTAAATCGGATAATCGATATTCATATAACTTGGGTAGTCATAATGTCTTGCTAGCGGCCACTTATGAATTGTGGGTAGAAATAGGAATTTCGAGCCTACTGCCAACGTCGTATGAACCTACAGGGCCGCACACTAAGAACATGCACAAAACATGTATGGGCTTTATAAGCCCGAGAAAAAATGTGATTAATTTAACTATATAATAACTAGATTAAATTATTAGTTATTGTTTAAATATACTCCCTCCGTCCCAATACAGTTGTCCACTTTGAGAATTTTTTTTATCTCAAAACTCTTGTCCACTTTCAAAAAGTAACTAACTCTTACACTCAATTTTCCTATATTACCGCTATTTAAAATCCACTAATGAATAAAGTAAAAGTAAATTGTATGTAGATCCTATATTAAATAGGGATACTATAAGAAAAGTAAGTAAAATTTTATAAAATCTATACACAATAATTGCTTTTCTTAAGCTGTGTGATAAAGGCAAAGTGGACAACTCTATTGGGACGGAGGGAGTAAATGTTATTTTTAAATATAAAACTATTGATTAAGTGAATTTCGAAAATAGAGATAATGGTAATCTTTAAGATATTATCTTTTGAAGATAATTAATTAAGTATATTTATCATTAAGAGTTTCGATAAATCTCAACTTACAATACATAGTGTTACAATAAGATTGAAACACACGTATTTGACTCATACTCTAATATTGTTGTATGCCTATAAATACACATTTGGGAATAGAGTTGAAATATACAAAATTCTTGAATCACTAAAATTCGTAATTGTTTGATAAAGCAAAAGTGCTAGCACACAAGCACTCGTTTTGGCAAAGGTCTGTTCGTGCGGATACTCGTAGAGGACGCGTTCTTTTGGAGGCGTTTCTAATCTGAGGCAAGATATCCCCAAAGCGAACCACCTCTCTTACTTCCTACATTGTTGATTGAATTCGACATTCAAGTAAGTTTTAATTATGCAATTAGTCTATCTATTCAAATTACATGTATCTTGTTTTGGGTTTTTGATAAAAAAATTGAAATTCTGCTGAATTATGAACCTAGAAAACCCAACGAGATGTGCACTTGATAGCCTCAAAATATTTCTTAAACTGCATACTTGCAATCCACTAAATCATACAATATTATCATAACAATTCAAACCAATAACTCCACTAAATTATCTTATGCAAAAGTAATCTTCAATCAAATTGAAACTTACTTAAAGAGAAACGACGGGTAATTGATTATAAGAGTCACTGTACTTTTCAAGAATTGCAAAATGGTGACTGAACTTCAAAACATCATAAAATGGTTATTAAACTTTTAAATATTTGATTTTTGGAGGTTTTTAAGTGTTTTACGATCAAATTATACATGTATAATAATCAAAATTTGATTATTTATGATAAATAATACCAAATATTTTATATATACTCACAATCAACAAAAAATCGACTCGAAAATATTTTCTTCAATGACCAAAAATCCTTCTATCTTAATACAACCAAATAGTATAGTAACTAAAATGTTACGTTTTGAAGTTCGGTCACCATTTTGCAATTATTAAAAAGTACAGTGACCTCCAAAATCAATTACCCAGAAACGACACATAACATTTGTATCTACAAATCTCACCTTAAGTTCTGGCATTGCGCCATCCAATATCACGTAAGAACTAATGTATTAGTAGACCGGTCTATCTTCTCGGATTAGAATTTCAATACCCTTATTGTAGTAACCTGAATTTTTAGGTATTATGTATAGCGTCATGAGGCATGATCGTGAATGTTAAGATTGAGAATATTGAATTAAGATTGGATAATAAGGATTTAGACAAAAGCGGGTCTATCAAAGTTATCGTAAAATAGTAATTTTAATGAGAAATTATAATACGATAAATTGGATTTGAATGGAATTAGAAAGAAAGAAAATGAAGTAAAATAAATAAATTGGAAAGCACAAGCTAATAATTTTCATGTCAAGATCCGTGAAATATTATTATTAAATTATTGTCAAATTTTCGTAAATTTACGAAATTGTTTTAAAGGTAAACTCGACGATTAATTAAGGGTACGAGTTAAAGTACAGTTTATCACTTTGAGCTAAAATTATAATTTGAAAAATAAGAATTGATCGGAAAAGGATTTTCGAGGAAGTTTTGGAAGATAAGCACGTCGGTTAGTCGATTGAGTTAAAGTGTAGCTTAACCGAGATTAAGTGGACTTTTACCACATGATGATGTCATTTACTTAATAGGTAAGGAGTATCTTCATCTTTCATTTTCTCCAAGATAGAAAAAGAAGCTTCACATTTCTATTTTCTTCCTTGCTTGGCCGAACACTCCATATCCAAGGCAACCATCATCATTTCTTGATAAAAATGGACAATTCTTGTTGCAAAAGACCACAAATCAAAGAAAAATCAAGGTAAGCTCACTAATTTAAGGATTTCATGGTTGAATTTGATGATTTGAGCTTAGGAAAAACTAAGGTTCTTGAGCTTAATTGGAGTTTTTGGTATGTTTGGTGGTTAAGGTGTTTGTGAGCTTGGAATGAAGATTTTGATGGTGAAATTTTAGTGATCACACCTTCGGCATAAGAGCTTCACTCAAGGTGAGGATTTTTTGAATTGGTGAGATTATGATTAAAGAAATTGGATGAGAAATTGACAGGTATATTCGACATGTATATGGAATTTTGGTTGTTTGATTAGTTGTTGTTCAAGTTATGAAGTTGTGATATATGTGATGGATAAATTGGATAATTTTTGACATGGAATTGGTTTAAGGTGTTCGGCATTCATGATAGATTGAAGGGATAGGATTCAATAGATGATTCATGTGTTTTTTATGGCCTAATACCTTAAAAAAAAACTTGACCTTCTAACCTCTTTTCGATCCTACACTGACGTTGAAAATTTGTCAATTTTACCATGTTTTGCATTTTATTGTTTCAATTGTACCCAGAAATATTAAATTGACGTCTTTTTCATTTGGAAAAAAAAATCTAAAACGTTCTACATGTATAACATATATAAATTATGCATGTTTAAAATTTATTTAGATTTAGTTAAATTAATTAAGAATTTAAAATAGTTTTAATTTGACTATGGTTTTTAGTTATATTTAAAAATAAAGGGCTTATCTGTACTTTTTTGAACAGAAATGACATTTAATTTATCTTTAAACATGGTTAATTGAATCAATTCATCATTTAAGTTAAAAAATCGACTTAAATTTAAAAATCAGGGTAGAATTGAAATGATAAAATGCAAAATAGGGTAAAATTGACAAATTTTCAACGTTAGGGTAGGATCGAAAAGGGGCTATAAGTTCGGGTTTTTTTAGGCATTAGGCCTTTGTTTATGGATAAATAGAGCTGAATGTAAATGTTTTGATTGATGAAAAATGGGTTGGAAATGAAGTATAGGTTGGGCCTAGACATGATGTTCGTATGCAAATAAAATTGAACAATGCTTGTATGTTAAATTTGCAATTGGTATTGATGTATAGAGGCTAGATTATGTTGAGGTTGTAACTTGGTATCGATAGGTTGGCTATGATGCGTAAAAGTTGCGATCCGAAT